>NC_056739.1:560866462-560977035 GCF_019279795.1 Protopterus annectens | reverse complement strand
GAGAGGGTGCTGGAGGTCTTAGCTTGGCCACTCGGCTGAAATCTCAACCCTATAGCTGTGCCAGTGGGGAGTCTTATTGGGGATCTGGAGAAAGAGGGAGAAACTAAACTCAGACTGACTGCGATCTCTGTGTGCTCTTAATGGAAATTGCACTTTACTGTGTGTGTACATGTCATCCTCCCAGTGTGAACATTCCCCACTGTTGTCAGTGCTGAGAATTGAAGATCCTTCATTACTGAGCCAGTGCAGGGGTGTCACATATTAATCAGTTAGCAGTGGTGGGATAGCCACATCACATATTAATTGACTTGTAGTGGTGTGGATATTGAATTCCTGTAGCACATGAATAGTGGTCACTAAAGGTGCTTGTACTGTCAATCAGCCATGCAGTGAACATTCAGAGTTTCATATCACAATTGTTTTATTTTTTTCGTTAGCTTAGTTAGTTAGGGAAAGCAGGCAACCATGTGAGCAGAGGAGTATGGCAAGCTGACAAAGAGTCAGTTGGCTGAGATGTGCCATGCTAAAGGACTGGTGCATGCCATCCTGACTAATGCAGAAATGATTGAAGCTTTGGGTACAGCTACATCGCAGACCAGTAATCAGCAGGACAACCAGGCTGGCCTTGGAAATGTACAGCTCTCAGAAAATGGACAGTTCATCCTTTCCACACGGACTTAAAAATCTGTCTGGAGTTAAAGAGACGTGAGCTGGAGGCCAAACATTTGGAAATAGAGGCAGCAGAGAGACTGAGACATCTGGAGGCCAAGGAAAATGAGAAACTGTGACATCCAGAGGCTGAGGAAAATGAGAAAGTGTGATGCCTGGAAGCTGAGGAGAATGCAAGGCAGAGGCAACATGAAAAGGAGATGCTGACTCTTGAGTCATGGAGGTAATGGGGAAGGGAGTATCCGAGCCCCAGAAGCAACAATAGTCAGTAAATTTCTTTCACAATTTGCAGAGGGGGATAATTTTGATAGTTTCATTCATATGTTTGAAAGGGTATGTAAACAGTATAATGTTGACCAAGGGCTCTCGGTACTATTCCTGACTCCCTTACTCCCTGCTAAAGCTGTAACTGCTATTTTTAAATTGTCTGATACTGATTACTTAAATTATAATACAGTGAACAGTTGCCTTTTAGAATATTTTAAGTTAACACTGACACTTATAGAAAAAAGTTTCGTGAGCATAGCTTCAAGGCAGGTGAAAGTGTCTGTGAATATATTGCTGAACTCAGCATTTATTTTCATAGGTGGGTGAGTGGATGTCAGGTCACCACTTTTGAAGGGCTGGCAGACCTTTTGGTGAGGGAACAAGCCCTTAGCACTTTGCCTGAGGACATGACAATCTGGTTAGCTGATAGACAATGCAATACTGCAGATGAGGTGGGGAGGAAGGAAGACCTAGACCTAGCAAGCAGGGCATCACTGCACAGGAAAGGAACACCCAGTGCTGCTCATGGATCTAAGGGAACCCATGGTGGGCAGCCCAGACTGCCCCAATGGAGTCATCCAGTAGCAGGGGAAGTCACTAGTCTAGGTACACATCCAGGACCAAGGGTTAAATGTTTTAAATGCAACCAGTGGGGCCATGTAGCATATAGATGTCCACAGAGGCAAGGTGGGGAACAAAAGGTGGGAGAGCCAGTAAGTGGGAATGACAGAATGCCAGCAGTAAGTTGTCTAGAGACAACAAGGGAACCAAACTACCACATGAGGTTATATCCTATCTTAGTAAATGGGAAAGAGGCCTCTGCTAAGAGAGACACAGCCTCTGACCTAACCATTGTGAAGCCTGCAATGGTTAAAGAGGAGCACTACTTGCTTGGGCAGTCTACTCCAGAGCTTTAGGAGGGATCCCATTCCAAATACCTTTGGCTAGGGTTCACTTTGACTGGGAGGGTGGAAAAAAAAGCCAGCAAGTAGGTGTGTTTGAGGATATCCCTGCAGATGTCCTGATAGGGAATAATTTTGATAATGCAGTATCTTCTGTGCACACAGTTACATGCAGTCAGGTTTGGAGACAAGCATGTGGGCTTTGTAGCCTGGGGGAGACCCAGCCAAACTGCTCACTTGCAGTGAGGACAAGTGAGCTGGTTACTTCAGGGAGGGAGCTACCTTGTAGCAGTGAGATTGAAGGTGAGCCACAGCTGTTTCCGGGTACTGGTGTTCCCTTGTACAGAGTGACTGCAAGGGCAGAGGTGCGTAGTAGTACCCAGTTTGACAGTGAGGCATCGCTGTCAGAGGATGCCAGACTTCCTTTGAAAGGGGAGCTGTGAAGGGTTCCCAAGAGAGAATTCAGACAGACTCAGCTCTCAGACCCTACATAATAAGGCCTGATGGAGGCAGCTAGTGAGGCACTTGATTTTCAAGGGAATGGGGAATCTGTATACTAGGACAAAGGGTTACTGTCTAGAGAGTGGACCCCTGAAGGAAGGCTAGAGGCTGAAAGAATACAGCAGTTGGTAGTGCCCAGAGCCTACCATCTGGCACTTCTAGCCGTAGCCCATGATATTCTTTTTGCAGGCCATATGGGCATAAAACATACAAAGAGATGTATTATGCAGAACTTTTGGTGGCCTGGGGTTTTCAGAGATGTAACAGGGTACTGCAGGACCTGTGAGCAGTGCCAAAAAGGTAGGGAAGACAGGAGACAGGGTGAAAGCTCCTTTGATGCCTTTGCTTGTGATTGAGAAGTCATTTCAGAGGGTAGCTATGGATTTTGAGGGGCCTCTGAGTACCCAGAGTTCCACAGGGAAAAAGTATATCCTAGTGGTAGTAGACTATGGTACCAGATACCCTGAAGTGGTGGCCCTATCCTCCACTGAGGTAGAAAAGTTGGCAAATGATTTGTTAGTGATTTTCAGCAGGGTAGGTTTCCCAAAAGAAATACTGACTGACATAGGTGCCAATTTCATTTCAGACCTGCTGGCTTGTCTGTGGAAGCACTGTAGGGTGAAGCACCTAAAGACCACCCTCTATCATCCCCAGACTAATGGTCTTGTTGAGAGTTAAACTCCACACTCAGGATGATACTATGGGCATTTTCAGACCAGTTTAAGAGGGAGTGGGAGAAATATTTACCCCATCTGTTGTTTGCTTACAAGGAGGTGCCTCAGGAATCCACAGGTTTTTCACTCTTTGAGTTGCCATATGGGCATAGGGTGAGGGGACCTCGAGATTTGATTCGAGATGAGTGGGAGGGTGAGTGTGAATCCCATAAGGATTCTATTGTGGCATATGTCCTAAACCTCAGAACAAGGCTCAGGAAACTCCTGGTCTTGACCCAGGAGAACCTGGCAGAAGCCCAACAGAAGAAAAAAGTCTGGTATGACAGGAATGCTTAAACTAGTGAGTATGCTATAGGGCAGCAGGTAATGGTTCTCATTCCTGACAGACACAACAAGCTGCAGGCAGCTTGGGAGGGACCCTACAAGGAGCTAAGGAAGGTTAGTGATGTTAACTACATGGTAGAAATGTTAGGCAGGAGGCAGGGAGACAAATTGCACCATGTTAACATGACTAAACCTATTCAGGATAGGGAGGCCCTTGGGCTGAGTATTTGCAGTGGATGGTTGGAGATGTCTTAAGGGGATCTGGTGACTGATTTCCTCAGTGAGGCTCGGACTGACACCTCAGTGGAAGGGGTAGCAATGTTCCAGCAGGTATCCCCTGCCCGGGTTCGAGAAATTTGAGCAGTGTTACAGGAGTTTGTGGACATGTTCACTGGAAAATCAGGGTGCACCCACCTGGTGCAGCACCATGTTGATACAGGACCTCAAAGGCCTATTAAGCAGGCCCCTTTATAGGGTGCCTGAGAGAGTTAAACAGACTCTGAGGAAGGAGATACAGGAAATGTTGGAACTAGGGGCAATCCAAGAGTCCAGCAGTCCCTGGGCCTCCCCAGTGGTGCTGGTACCAAAGAAAGATGGCAGCACCAGGTTCTGTGTGGACTACAGGAAATTAAATAGTCACACAGAGTCAGATGTTTACCCCATGCCTAGGATAGATGAAGCCCTAGAGCAGCTGGGTGGGGCTATGTATCTTACCACCATTGATCTTACCAAAGGTTACTGTCAGGTACCCTTGACTCCCAGTGCTAAAGAGAGGTCAGCCTTTGTGACTCCCTTTGGCTTATATGAGTCCATGAAGATGCCCTTTGGAAAGAAAAATGCCCTAGTGACTTTCCAGAGACTGGTAGATCATATCCTAGCAGGAGCAGGAGATATTTCCCTTGCTTACCTAGATGATATTTCTATCTACAGCCATTCCTGGCAAGAGTACCTTCAGCATGTCAGGGAGGTGCTGGGCAGACTACAGAGGGTAGGGTTGACCATTAACAACAGCAAATTCCAGGTGGGTTATGGCAGAGGTCTCCTACCTGGGACATACGAGTGGGAGTGGTAAGATCAGGCCAGAGTCTGACAAAGTGGAAGACATTCAGGCATAGGCTGCCCCGTTACCAAAAAGCAGGTGAGGGCATTCTTAGGGACAGCAGGGTACTACATAAAGTATGTCCCCAGTTATAGTACCATAGCTGCTCCCCTCACAGACCTGACAAGGAAAAACAGGCCAGATAAGGTAATGTGGACCCCAGCATGTGAGCAGGCATTCCAGAATCTTAAAGGAGCTTTGGGAGGGCCCCCTGTGTTAGCCAGTTTAGATTACAGCAAAGAATTTGTTGTGCAGGTGGATGCTTCAAATCATGGGGTGGGGGCTGTACTTAGGTTTCCTCAGAGGAAGAAGAGCTCCCAGCAGTATATCTTAGTCATAGGCTCCAACCCAGGGAGGAATGCTATGCAGCTGTAGAAAAGGAATGCTTATCCATAGTGTTGGCACTGCAGAAACATCAGCTTTACCTATATGGAAGGAAATTCACTGCAGTTACAGACCACAGTCCCTTAACATGGCTACATCGAGCCAGGCACCAAAATGCCAAGTTACTAAGGTGGAGCCTCAGGTTGCAAGCATATGATATGACAGTGCAGCACAGCAGTGGGGTTAGACAACTAATGGGGTAAGGTATTCTCAGATAGGCTCAACCCTCTCCGGCAACATTTCTCAAGGGTCACTTGAAAAACTAGCTTGAGTTTTCTGGGGGAAGAAATGTCACACTGCCAGCCCAGCTATCTGGAATTTTGTAAATAATTCTATGCAATCCGTGAATATTTATATGATTTATACAGAAGTATGTGTTGAACAAGGTTTGTACAGTACTGAATTTCCAAAAATGTAACCACAGCATGCCCTGCTGACTTAGAACAGAAATGTATAGCAACTATTATAATTGTGTGTATATATTTTTAACAGTAGAAACTAGAACACTCAGAGTTAACTTGAAAAACTCCAAGAAAATAAGTTGAAATTAAATTGTTTTATGATTGTGCTATAAAGTGATCTCTCAGTTTCAGTTCAGTAGCAGACACATTGTCTAGAAGTTGTTTGTATTGTCTTGAAATAGATGAAATTACTAGGTTTGAAATGCAGAAGTGTTTTATTGCTTTATGACTTCCTAGCAGTTGCACAGTTCTGAGCAAACATCTGAGTGATGTGTATTTTTCACTCACAGATATGTTAAATCCAGTTAGTTTCTGATAAAAGGGGGTTTAGCTCGGAAACTGAAGCCAGGTGACAAAAAGTGATGTCATCCAAGCTAACCCAGCAGTAATATTTGATATTAATTTAAGAACTCTCTCAGAGACAGACTGGACATTTTGTATTTTGTTTTGGACCTAAAAAGAACATCCACTCATCATCACCATCTGCACTTGCCTTGCTTTAAGTAAGTTTTTTTAGGGCATAGTAACTCTTTTAGATATAGATAGGAATGTAGTGAAGATTAGTTTAGATGTTTTCTGTATTTATTTGAGACTGTCCTGCAAGTTTGTTTTAAATATTTTCTGTGATTTTGAACTCTGAAGTTACTGTGTTGATTTACTAAGTATTGTCTTGTTCTTTTATTATTTATTATTAAATATATTTAAACCTATCTTTGTGAGATATATTTAAGCTATTAGTGTACTTGCATATGTATTTTGTGACACTGTACAGGCCACTCCTAAATAACCTTAATCTTGGTCAGACTACCATTTGGATTAATAGTAACATTACAGAGCAAGATTGGCCACCCTTTGGTAAAGGCCTTAAAAGTAGCTGATAAGTAGTGGATGGTGGCAGCTGGAACTAACTTATAGTCTGGGCAGAAGGAGGCATAGCTTGTAAACTTGTGCAAGCCTTTCTCAGGTGTGTGTGTGTGTAAATGAAATCTCAAAATGTGTGTGTGTGTCAGCTACTTGGGCAGGGACACGAAGCACTGGTTGGACAGAGAGAGTGCTGGAGGTCGTATCTTGGCCACTCAGCTGAGATCTCAAACCTATAGCTGTGCCAGTGGGGAGTCTTACTGGGAATCTGGAGAAAGAGGGAGAAACCATCCCCAGAATGATCTCTGTGTGCTCGTAAGGGAAATTGCACTTTCCTGTGTGTTCTTGTCATCCTCCCATTGTGTATGTTCCCCACTGTTGCCAGTGGTGGGGATTGAGGCTCCTTGATTACTGGGCCAGTGCAGGGGCATCACACCTGTAAAAAAGAAAAAAATTATCCTGAGAAGGAGTCAGAGAAGACTTTTTGAAATTTACGGTGAACCCCTGACTCTGAATAAGGGAAATGGTAAAATGAAGATTTTGCAAAAGGGTCTCTGAAGGACACCTGAATCAACAGGTCATCCAAGTAAGGAAATATTTGATCCCTTGAAGCCTGCAAAAAACAATCACAGGAGCAAGGCATTTGGTGAACACCCTTGAGACAGTAGAAAGGCCAAAGAGCAAAGCAAAGAACTGAAAATGCCAGGAGACAACAGAGAAAGGCAAAAACTTCCTGAAAAGAGGATGGATTGGAATATGGAGATAAGCATCATTGAGATACACAGCTACTGCATAGGTCTGAGGGAGAAAGAGAGGAAACAGAAGCTGAATGGACAACATCTGAAAGGAAGACACTTTTAGAAAAGTGTTTAGATGAGAGAGGTCTAGAATAGGTCTCCAAGTGCCCTCTTTACTGGGCACTAGAAACTTTCTGGAGTAGAACCCTTTCCGCTTTGGTGCACAGTCACCTCTTGAATAATACCCTTAGTCAAGTGATTTTAAAGAACCTCTGGGAAAAAGAGAAATTGTTCCTGAGGAGGCTGAGGAATGCCCATAAAAGGTAGATGGGATTTTCACACCTGATGAATGACAGAACACAAGAATCCTGAGTGATCTAAAGTCAAACAGGAAAAGAAAGAAAGAGAAAGGCAAAGAAATTGAGGAATGTGATTGGGAAGGGAGAGATAGTCATACAGCACCTGGTTCATCTGGAAAAGAAGGCTTTGGAGTCCCTGAAAACTAAGGAGCCTTAGCAGAAGGAGGCCGTTTGCCACTCTTCTTATCTTTATTAGAAGGGCAGGATTGCCTACAAACAAAGGCAGACTGAGCAGTGTAGTTTCTCTGACATTTAGAAACAGGAGAAACAAACACCTGTTTAAGCTCCTGTAAGGCCTTACCTTATCCTGAAGGGGCTTAAAACAAATCAGCAGCAGCTTCCCCAAACAAAAGCTTAGAATCCAGAGGAGCATCCATCAAATTAGCTTTAATATCATCAGGTAGATTTTGAAGCTTAATCTAAGAATACCTTTTCATCACTTAACCAAAAACAGCAGCCCTAGAAGAGGCATCTGGTGCATCATAACTACATTTAATAGAATGATGAATGATATGAGAGGAAGTCCCTAGCAAGTTAAGATCAAAAGTTTTACCCCGACAGTCTGGAAAATCAGAACTACATTGACAGGCCTGTGAAAGAAGAGCCAACACATATCTAAACATATGGGTCTGATAATTAATAGCCCTAAACGCTAGGGGATATCAGAAGTGTAAACCTTCTTACCCAGCCTTTCCATAGCCCTGCTGTCCTTATCAGAAAGCAATAACTTGGGTGAAGGAAGCAATTGAGATGGCTTTTCAGAGGCTACAGACACTACAGAGGGGTCAGCAGCAGGACATTTATATAAAAAATAACAATTCTCAGGCACCCTATAAAACCTGTCAAGTTTCTCGGGAGCAGGAGGACAGAGAATTTAGCACATGAGAGGCAATGGAAAAAGCATCCAGCAAAGCAGCCAAAATAGGAGGAATAGCTGCAGACTTAGGAAATTCCAACTGCAGCAACTCATAGTACCTCTTATGGATATCAAAGACCTGCGCACAATCTCACTTAAAAAAAATCCATCATACTAGAGAGTGTGCCCCCAGAGGAAATTTCTCAAAAGGAACATCAGGACTAACAGATTCCTCCTTCTCTGACCAAAGTCTAAAGGAGAAAGAATTTAAGTAGAATAAGTCAGGGATTCATCATCAGAATCTTACTCATCCCCAGAAGAATCCTGTTCTCTAGGCCTTAAAGCCTTTTAAGAGGAGTAGAGGACCAAGGAGGAGCAGGAAATGAAATGCCTTGAGGAGGCTTTAAGAACATTAAAGCAGTAAATAGCCCATGAGTAAAGGCCTGCCACCCACCCTAGGAGAAGAAGAAAGATGTTTATGTTTTTGTTTCTTTTTTAAGGGAACATCCCCTCCAAAAAACTGAGAAGGCTCAGACCCAGGACAACAGTCAAGAGCCATAGTAGGATCTTCTTCCCAACTAAAAATGGAGGAACTCCCCTAGCTCCTTGGAAAAAAATCAACCATGGTTCCCCCGACTGTCCAAGACAGACGCTTACAAAACCTCTTCAGACATGCTGCCAGCAGGACCCTCACCAGCCTCAAACATGGTTGTGGCAGAGAAATCCAGCAATACAGCCAGGAGAGCCTCTGGGTTTGTAACGACCTCAGGAGAAGCACCTGGCAGAGGCTGGACAGCAGAAGATTGCTGTTGCACCTTTTTCTCCTTCTTCTGCCCTAACAGCTGACCCTCCAGGCAGGAGATTCCTTCCATTGTGTCCTTAGCGAGAAGCTTAAGATGCTGGTTCTCAAGATACAGAGAAAGGGAAGAAAGTCTACTGCGAAGGGTTTTCATGATGAATGCCTGACAAATTGAACAGTACACAGTCATGAGAAGCTCCTAGACAAAAAAAAAAAGACACTTATAGTGGCAGTTTTATGGGAAATCTGTCTCCCACACTGGCATTTACCATTCCTGGATGACATTAACCCCAAGGAGACAAAACTAGACAACAGGGCACTTATCTGCAGCTGTAACGAAGGCAGAAAACAAGTGTAGGTTGTCACTGGAGAACGAAAATGCATTCAACTGGCAGAAAATGAAAGCAGGTAAACAGACCGATGGTGAAAGATGCATTCTGACTGGAAGCAAAGAAGTTCTGACTATGGGAGGCCTGAACGTCACCTTTATGCCCTATGCTATACAAGGAGTGTTTGGGTGATATGCAGCATACCTGTAAATCAACAGGAGTCTTTGGTAGACTGGCTGAATGTTGGGTGTCCATGGCAGGGAATGCCCATATGTTAGGAATACTGCAGCAGTGAATGTCAGGACATGTTCAAGTTTCATGAGCAACAGACAAAAAATACGAGGCAAAAAGCTGGACAGTTGAGGAGTATGACTGCAGTAAGAAGTGACTGCTCTGTGACATGCTCCTTCAAGAATACAGTATCCAACATGCAGCCTGCAGTCCCATAACTTCAGTACCTTTTTTATCCTCTGTCTCCCACCTTACACCCAAATAATTTAGGCCAGTGAAAGAGAGTCAGCATCCTTCCCCAAGCTGTGAAACAGTAGGGAAATAAGAGTTGTTGGAAGGCTCACTTCCCCTGACAGGAATGTAAAAATTTAACACAGATTTTTAACAAACAGTTAAAGATAGTCATTGGCCATACCTCCCAATCTGTAGATATTAAAAATAAAAACAATAGCCCTTGAAAAACAGGAATATTCAGCTAAAAATATGGACAACTAATTAGCATAAAATTTAAATATCAAATGACACATAACTTTTACACCTCCAGTAAGAATGTGGGATACTACTCAGAACATGTTAAAAATTCAGAAAGTGATAAAAACAATGTAAAAATATAAGAACAACATCAGACAGTGTAAAATCTGTAGACGTTAATGAACTGTACTGCAAAATTCTACCACATAATGTCATTTATATTTTTGCTACAGAAAAAGAGAGATATAAGATGTATAGTTTTATGTGCACTAATGATCTTCAAGAATCATGTGACAAGGGGCAGTCAGAAAATTGCATAAAGGGGTAAATAAAGCCTGAAAATAGGAACATGAAGTGCAGGAGTGAACCAAGAATAAAAACATCCCTCAAAAATGTGGACACTTGAGATGTTGGCCTTGGAGGGGTGTCAGCTGCTAAATGCTGTTCAGGCAAATACCTAAAAGTTTCAGCACTTTGTCTAACAGCTGATAACAAACACATGATTCTCTTGGGGAACAATGCTTTTAAAAATGTTTTATTTTTATACTGTTTTCCCACCCCCTCACTGACTACACAAGCAGTATGACATAGGGCTTGTGCCACAATACCTCTCAACAGTCCAGATTTTTCCAGAATGTCCAGATTTTTGCCACATATTTTTGGTCTTTTCCTCATAAAATGTGTGGTTTTCTGCAATTTCGTGGCAAATCAGTGAGGAATAAATTCACTAAATGTTGATAGGCATTTGAGTTTTAGACTTCATATCCTTTATAAAATGCATGGCAACACAAGACCTTTTATTCTAGCAACTTTCTAAGTTTATAAGAGCAATATTTTAAACTTGTTGCTATTTTTGCTTCCCCCCCATTATTCTAGGTTTTGTCCAGATTTTTTCTGCTAAGATGTTGAAGGCTATGGGTTATGCATGGTATGCATACCTCTCAACTGTACAGACTTTTGCAGAATGCCCAGATTTTTGCCTCATATTTTTAGTCTGTTTTTCATAAAATTGTCGTTTTCTGGCAAATTAGTGGCAAATCATTAAAGTCTGAAGTAAGAAATAAATGACAGACATTTCAGTTTTAGACTTCTTACCCTTCAGGATATTCATGCTAATGCAAAATCTGTTATTCCATCAACTTTCTAAGAGCAATATTTAAAAATTGTCCCTATTTTTCTGTCTTTGTCCCACTTTTATTTATGGCTCTGTCCAGATTTGTTGCTCTAAGTGAGAGGTATGATGTTATGTCATTGATTTTTTGTCCCATGTAAAGTACATGTAGTGGTTGGGGAATACATGGTTTACACTGAGGATGCCAATAGGACAAGAGGTGCAACGCTGTGCATTTTATGAACTACAACATAGAAGAATTTGTAATATCTGGCATTACCAAATGACTCTAATCCCTCCTGATTAATCTAGAAAACTAAGGAAAAAAAATATGGACAGGACAAAATTAAAGACAGATGAAAGATACGATTATAATAGGTAGGATGGCGAACCATACAGTATCAGCAATACCTGAGGGGAAAGATGTAGGGGAGAGGATTATATAATAGTGGGAATACATGAGGAGCATTATGTAGGGGAGGGACTATACAACATTAGGAATACAGAAGTGGTATTGATGTGTGGGAGGGGGTTATACAATCTCAGGAATACCTTGGAGGTATGATGTAGGAGAGGACACTATACAATATCAGCAATACATGAGCAGTAATGATGTGAGGGAGGGGGCTATACACTATCATGAATATATAAGAGGTATGATGTAGAAGATGGGACTTTACAATGTCAGGAAAACATGAGGGGCATGATGTAGGAGAGGGGCTATATAATATCAGGAATATACTATGGGTAACATACAATATCAGGAATACACAAGGGGGAACAGAGTGGAGGACGGGATTATACAATAACAGGAATACATGAGAGATACAATGAAAAAGAGGAGGCTATACAATATTAGGAGTACCTGAAGGGTATGACGTAGGGGTGGGGCTATACAATATCAGGAATACCAAAGGGGTACGATGGCGGGCTGTGGTTCACATTTACATTATTCCCCATTATGGAGGGAAATGCACATATCTCTCAACTGTCCAGATTTTTGCCTCAAAATTTTGGACTGTTCCTCATAAGAATTTATGGTTTTCTGGCAAATCACTGAGCACTGATGTCACTAAATAATGACATACACTTGAGTTTCAGACTTCATATCCTTCAGAAAAATGCATGCTCCTTTTATTATAACAATTTTCTGACTTTAGAACAGCAATATTGAAAATCTGTCCCTTTTTGGGCCTTTCCCTCCATTATTTTGGCTTTTTCAGATTTCTTGCACTAAGAGGTGGAGAGGTTTATAGAAATGCTGCACGTAAAGGGCAGAGTTTTACTTCTAGTCTTTTGCAGTTTTCATTAGATGAAATTGGTAAATAATGTAATTAAAGTTATCCTGTTAGATTTAAACAGGACTGGATGTAAATATTTTAGAAGTGACGCCAGTTAAACCTCTCCATGTTTGGTGCTGGAATTAATAAGGAGGGTGGCACTGTGGCACAACAGCTAGTATGAGCACCTCACAGCAAGAGGCTCCCCAGTTTGATTCTCAGTTGGGGTACATTCTGCGTGCAATATGCTTGTCCTTCCTATGTGTGTGGAGGTTTGGGTGCTCTGCTTTGCTGCCAAAAGCATGCAGAAGGTGGATTAGGCATTGATTATTAACAACAGGAACATTATGGAACATGAATCCATCCAATCAGCATGCATGTTTATGAATAATTTTAATAAACACGTAAACAAGAATATTACAGAACATCAATCTTTCCAATCAGCTTGCAAGTTTATCAATAATATTAAGCACGTAATTTACAAAACACGTTACAATCTAGGCAAACCCAAACAGTAGATCTTGGAGGTACAAAGGTGCATAATATTATAGATGTAGAAAGGTGCTAGAATAAGACATTGTGCATTAGCATGTACTGAGCCCTTATGGATATGAACTCTGAAACTCAAATGACTATTTATCTTAAACAATTTACTGGAAGAAAACAGACACAAATGTACACGTTTATGAAATATGAATAAGGCAGTCATTCAGAAACACTACCAGAGGCCAGAATCTCATGAGAGGAAAATAGAAAAAATATCTGATGACAATTACCCTGTAATAACATGTATTAACACGTTATTATGCCTTAGATGGGGGGGGGTACTATATGTATGCTATGTGGATGCAGCATTTCTGTTTTACTACGACAGAACCTCACAGTATCTAACAGAAATATAAAAGTAAAATTAAATAAGTTATTTGCATGCTGTCCTAAAACACTTTACCAACGGGCTGATGTATTTTTGAAATTATACCTTGCCACAGTGATCCTAGATTTAAATATCCTGATGTAATAAACCTTTAGAAATAGCTTTCTAGGTGAGCATTTCTCACATCTCCCTCTCTCTGCCCCTGGGCTGGATTACTCCATAAATGAAGTTTTCCTAACTCCATCGAAGGATCCACCCGCTTCAGGCATCTCCTGCAGCACTACATTCAATGAACTTACCTGGATCTTGCTGAACTATTTACCAAATCACTGATATGAATGAGTTTTAAATGCAGAATGTCTCTTGTCCTTGAAGACCTGATACCAACAAATGCACAGGTGAATAAATGCTGTAATTTAAGAGAGCTTCCCTTCTCTGAATCTGTGCCTTGTGTGCATTAAGTATTGTGATAATAACCAAATTCCAGCTATGAAACTAAGTTTTTACTTGTAGAATTGTCTGGTGTTGATGTTCTAACCTGCAGCTCATTGTGATGTCAGCCAAGCATGAAAGCGTAACCAGCCTTAGGTCACAATGCAGGCAGGCATACTTCAGACACTGCAATGATACACCTTACTGATACAGTAATTGGGTTTTTTATTTATTTATTTATTTATTTATTTATGTATGTATTTATTTATTTATGTATGTATTTTATCTAGGGACATTAATGGTAGACCTGCTTAATGATATAAAGACCTTCCAATTCACTGACCCATAGCTCACAACATCTTTGCTCAAGAATTAGGGGCAAAATAAAAAACAACAGGGATAAAAGCTCCAAAACACTGACATTTGTTTTTTTATATATATTACTCCAACATAGCACCTTGCTAAAAGAAAAGGTTTTGGATCCATATAATTTCTGAAGAATAAGCACTATTGAACAATTGCCTTACTTGCAATCCCCAGTGATTAACCAGGAAATCAAACATTTTGCTAGAGAAAAAGTCAAAAATATGAGGCTAAATGAAGGACAGTCTGCAAAACCAGGCATAATTAAGAGCTATGTATGACTGGTCTCTTAGATGGATTGTTTTACTGGTTATTGGTGTAGGATGCTGTGCTAATGACAGACAGGATGAACATTGTTGTGGCAGTTATAAGGACTCACACTCATGAGACTCTTGTATAAGGGATAGATATTTACTTTAACTCAGAAAGCACAAAGCCAAAAGGAACCAGCTTGTATGGTTTAGGATTGGGATAAAGAATGTATTAATGGGGAACATTTATGCCTGTATTTAGCAGAAGAGAGAGGAGTAGGCAGGCTGGAGTATGAAGAACTTACAACATGATTACATTCAGTGCTGGAGCATGATCAAATGGAGCCCTAGACAAGGAAATGGACCAGGACCCCCCACACACATCCATTCCAGGGTCCCATTACTTAAGTGTCTCCCCCTAGTCACATAAACACTGTTCAAACATGACGGTGTTCATACTATTTTCTGCTTACTTTTACAATGATTAGAGAATATTTGTATTTAATTTAAAACTTTTTTTCAAGTTTCATAGCACATTAATAACCATTTTCCAAGCAAAATGATCTCTCAGTCAAAACATTGAGTCTTGTCTCTTCCTACAATCTGTTTCAATCTTCCTTCATAGAGCAGAGACTGCTGTCACTACATCGGGCTTTGATATCGGAGGACCTCTGCCACAAGGCCCTAACCTACAAGTCTGCTATTAGACTTTTGTCATTCTTTCATAGGCAGCTGTCACTACATCTGACCTCACTATTGCAGAACTTCTGTGACAGGATCCTATCCTACTAGTTTACCGAGATTTCTGGAATTGTTTCCTAGCCTGCGGTCAATATGTCTGACCTCGATATTGCAGGAGCTCTGCCACAACTTTCTAACCTACAAATTTACTGAGACTTTTGTCATTATTTCATAGCTTATGGTCACTACATCTGGCCTTGATATTGCAGGAGCTCTGTCACAACTCCCTAATCTACAAGTTTACTGAAAGTTTCTCATTATTTCATTGCCTACGGTCACTACATCTGACCTCGATATCGCAGCAGCTCTGCCACAACGCCCTAACCAGAAGTTTACTGAAACTTTTGTCATTGTTTCCTAGCCTACAGACACTATGTCTAAACTCCATATTGCAGGAGCTCTACCATAAGGCCCTAACCCAGACGTGTACTAAGACTTTGTTTCATAGGCTTCTGTCACTACATCTGACCTTGATATTGCAGGAGTTCTGTGACACAGCCCTATCCTAGAAGATGGCTGAGATTTTTGTAATTGTTTCCTAGCCTGCGGTTACTATGTATGTCCATGATATTGCAAGAGATCGGCTAGAAGGCTATACGCTACAAGTTTACTGAGACTTTTGTCATTGATTCCTAACTTGCAGTCACTTTGTCTGACCTTGATATTGCAGGAGCTCTGCCACAATACCCTAACCTACAAGTTTACAGAGACTTTTGTCATTGTTTCCTAGCCTGTAGTCACTACATGTGCCATCAATATTGCAGGAACTCTGTTTCAATTCCCTAACCTACAAGTTTACTGTGAATTTTGTCATTGTTTCATACCCTGTGGTGACGACATCTGACTTTGATATTGCAAGAGCACTGCCACATGGCCCTACCCTTCAAGTTTACTCAGGATTTGTCATTGTCTCATAGCCTGGGGTCACTATGTCTGACCTTGATTTTGCAGGAGATCTGCCAGAAGTCCCTACCCTACAAATTTACTGACATTTTCTCATTCTTTCATAGCCTGTGGTCACTACATCTGACCTCGCTATTGCAGCAACACTGGCACAAGGCCCTAAACTACAAGTTTACTGAGACTTTTGCCATTGTTTCTTAGCCTGTGGCTACCATGTCTGAACGATATCACCAGAGCTCTGCCACAACACCCTAACTTACAAGTTTACTGAGATTTTGTCATTATTTCATAGCCTGTGCTCAATATATCTGACCTTGATATTGCAGGCATTCTGAAAAAAGGCCTTAATCTACAAATTTACTGAGACTTTTGTAATTATTTCCTAGTGTGCAGTCACTACATCACTACATTTGACCTCGATACTGCAGGAGCCCTGCCACAATGTCCTAACCTACAAGTTTACTGAGAATTTTTTCATTGTTTCATAGCCTGCAGTCACTATATCTGACCTCATTATTGCAGGAGCTCTGACAAAAAGCTCTAAATGATAAGTTTACTCAGACTATTGTCATTGTTTCATAGCCTGTGATCACTATGTCTGACCTTGGTACTGCAAGAGCTCTGCTACAAGTCCCTACCCTTCATGCTTACTCAGACTTTTGTTACTCTCTCATTGCCTACGGTCACTACAATTGACCGCAATATTGCAGGAACTCTGTCGCAAGACCTTAACCTACAAGTTTACTGAGACGTTTGTCATTGTTTCGCAGCCTGTGGTCTCTACGTTTGACCTCTGTTTTGCAGGAGATCTGCTACAAGGCCCTAACCTACAAGTTTACTGAGACTTTTGTCATTGTTTCCTAGCCTGTGGTCACTATGTGTAACATCAGTGTTGCTGGAACTCTGCATCAGTACCCTAACCAACAATTTTACTGAGAATTTTGTCATTGTTTCATACCCCGTGGTGACTATGTTTGGCTTTGATATTGTAGGAGCACTGCCACATGGCTCTACCCTTTAAGTTTACTCAGGATTTGTCATTGTCTCATAGCCTGGGGTCACTATGTTTGAGCTTGATTTTGCAGGAGATCTGTCAGAAGTCCCTACCCTAGAAGTTTACTGAAATTTTCTCATTCCTTCATAGCCTGTGGTCACTACATCTGACCTCGCTATTGCAGCAGCACTGCCACAAGACACTAAACTACAAGTTTACTGAGACTTTTGCCATTGTTTCTTAGCCTTTGGCCACTATGTCTGAACTTGATATCACCAGAGCTCTGCTACAACACCTTAACTTACAAGTTTACTGAGATTTTGTCTTTATTTCATAGTCTGTGCTCAATACGTCTGACCTTGATATTGCAGGAGCTTTGAAACAAGACCTTAATCTACAAGTTTACTGAGACTTTTGCCATTGTTTCTTAGCCTTTGGCCACTGTGTCTGAACTTGATATCACCAGAGCTCTGCCACAACACCCTAACTTACAAGTTTACTGAGATTTTGTCATTATTTCATAGCCTGTGCTCAATATGTCTGACCTTGATATTGCAGGGACTCTGAAACAAGACCTTAATCTACAAGTTTACTGAGACTTTTGCCATTGTTTCTTAGCCTTTGGCCATTGTGTCTGAACTTGATATCACCAGAGCTCTGCCACAACACCCTAACTTACAAGTTTACTGAGATTCTGTCATTATTTCATAGCCTGTGCTCAATATGTCTGACCTTGATATTGCAGGGACTCTGAAACAAGACCTTAATCTACAAGTTTACTGACTCTTTTGTTATCGTTTCCTAACATGTGGCCACTAAGTCACTGGGATCTGACCTTGAAATTGCAGGAGCTCTGCCACAAGACCCTAGCCTATGAGTTTACTGAGAAACTTTTCATTGTTTCATAGCCTGCAGCCACTACGTCTGACCTCTTTATTGCAGGAACTCTGACAAAAAGCTCTAAACTATAAGTTTACTCAGACTATTGTCATTGTTTCATAGCCTGTGGTCAATATGTATGACCTTGATATTGCAGCAGCTCTGCCACAACACCCTAATCTACAAGTTTAGTGAGACTTTTGTTATTGGTTCCTAGCCTGCAGACACTACATCTGAACTCCATATTGCAGGAGCGCTATCACAAGGCCCTAATCCAGAAATCTACTGAGACTTTTGTCATTGTTTCATAGGAAGAGGTCAATCACTCCCTCTGACCATGATATTGCAGGAGCTCTGCCACAAGGCTCTAACCTACAGCTCTGCTGCGACTTTTGTCATTTTTTCATAGGTAGATGTCACTACATCTGACCTTGATATTGCAGAAGATCTGTGACACAGCCCTAACCTACCAGTTTTCTGAGACTTTTGAAATTGTCTCAAAGCCTGCAGTCACTACGTGTGACATCAATATTGCTGGAACTCTGCATCAATGCCCTAACCAACAAGTTTACTGAGAATTTTGTCATTGTTTCATACCCCGTGGTGACTACATATGGCTTGGATATTGTAGGAGCACTGCCACAAGGCCCTACCCTTCAAGTTTACTCAGGATTTGTCATTGTCTCATAGCCTGGGGTCACTATGTCTGACCTTGATTTTGCAGGAGATCTGTCAGAAGTCCCTACCCTACATTTTTGCTGACATTTTCTCATTCTTTCATAGCCTGTGGTCACTACATCTGACCTCGCTATTGCAGCAGCACTGCTTCAAAGTCCTAAATTACAAGTTTACTGAGACTTTTGCCATTGTTTCTTAGCCTTTGGCCACTATGTCTGAACTTGATATCACCAGAGCTCTGCCACAACACCCTAACTTACACGTTTACTGAGATTCTGTGATTATTTTATAGTCTGTCCTCAATATGTCTGACCTTGATATTGCAGGAGCTCTGAAACAAGACTTTAATCTACAAATTTACTGAGACTTTTATTATTGTTTCCTAGCATGTGGTCACTAAGTCACTGCATCTGACCTTGATATTGTAGGAGCCCTGCCACAAGGCCCTAAACTACAAGTTTACCGAGAAATTTTTCATTGTTTCATATCCTGCAAAACTGTGTCTGACCTCGTTATTGCAGGAGCTCTGACAAAAAGCTCTAAACTATAAGATTACTCAGACTACTGTCATTGTTTCATAGCCTGCGGACACTATGTATGACCTTGATATTGCAGCAGCTCTGCCACAACACCATAATCTACAAGTTTAGTGAGACTTTTGTCATTGATTCCTAGCCTACGGTCACTACATCTGACATCGATATTGCATGAGCTCTGCCTCAAGTTCCTAACCTACAAGATTACTGAGAATTTTATCATTGTTTCTGTGAAGATAGGTGAAGGCTGCCAGCCTAGCTAGATAGAATTTTGTAGATAATTCTGTCATTTGAAAATATTAATGTAAGCTGCAGGCTTGTTTTCTTAAATAGAAGAAAAATGGTGTTAAATGTGGAACTGCAAAAATGTAACAACAGTGCACTCTGCTGTAAGAAAGCTAATAAGTCAAGCATTGTGAAAGTCTTTGATCTAAAACTCGGATCCAACATGCCTAAAGGGAGGCATTCTGCCTATTGTTTTGAAGCCGTTGTTAATGGCTAGAATTTACATGTATAGTTTCTTTTATTGCTCTGGCTTCTTGACCAGCTGCAAGATCAAAAGGGCTATTAACTTCTGAGTTTCTGTTAGCCTGGGAACCAGAAAGAAATGATGTAATCTGAAATGAATCAGTGGTACTGTGTTATCAATTTAAGGACAGAAAGAATGACAGCATTTTAGCATTTGTCTTGAGTACATCCAACATCACCAGCATTGCCTGTATTCTATATGTAAGTTTATTTTAGAACTATGTTTTCTCTTAGAAATAGCTAGGAAATTGGAAGATTAGACAGTTGTTTTCTGTACCGATGTCAGAACTAATCTACTGTATTATTTTATGCATTTTCTTGTCTCTGAACTCTTGACTATTACTGTGTAGTAAGAAGTTGTCTTGTGTTTTTATTATTTATTATTAAATATTTTTAAACCTTTCGACTGTGGCTGTTTTGTGTAGAGATAATTTAAGCTCTAGAGTACATTGCATATATATATATATATATATATATATATATATATATATATATATATATATATAGTGATATGTACTAAGCCACTTCAAATAAGCCTTGACTGTTCAGCTGCACTTACCATTTGGATAATAATATTTCACAGTATAACTGGACACCCTTTCATAAGGGCCTTTTGGTAGCTGATAAATATTAGTGGGTGGTGGCAGTGATTTCTACCATATAGTCTGGGTAAAAGGAGCACAGCTGGAGAACCTGTGCCAGCCATCCTCAGGAGTGTCTATGTGGTTGTATATAACTCTTATCTCAAAGTGTGTGTGTGTCAGCTACTTGAGCAGGGAAACGAATCACTGGTTGGACAGAGAGGCTGAGATCTGGACCCTATAGCTGTGCCAGTGGGGAGTCTTATTGGGGACCTGGGGAGAAAGAGAGAAACCAGCCCCAGACTGATTGTGATCTCTGTGTCCTCTTAAGGGAAATTGTACTTCACTGTGTGTGTTTATTATCCTTTCCCTATATGGACTCTCCTCACTGGTATTAGTGGTGAGAATTGAGGTTCCTTGATTTCTGGGCCAGTGCATGGGTGTCACATATTAATTGTTTGGCAGTGGTGGGATTTCCATACCACATATTAATTGGTTGGCAAATACTAATTGGCTTGTATTGCTGTGGCTAATGTGAATGCCTGTAGCTTGTGTACAGTGATCACTGAAGGTGTTTTTGTACTCTAAATCAGCCACACAGTGAATACTCAGAGTTCAGATCCCAATTGTTTTATTTCTTTTATTAGCTTAGTTAGTCAGGGAGAGTAGGCAGGCATGTCAGCAGAGGAGTACAGAAAGCTGACAAGGAGACAGTTGGCTGAGATGTGCCAGGCTAGGGGACTGGTGTATGGAAACCTGACTAAGGCAGACATGACTGCAACTTTGGTCACAGCTGCATCAGAAAACAGCAACCAGGAGGACGATCAGACTGGCAGTGGAAATGTACCACACTCAGAAAATGGACAGCTCAATCTTTCTGCAGAGGACATAAAAATTCATCTGGAGCTAAAGAGACTTGAGTTGGAAGCCAGGAGTTTGGAAATAGAAGCAGCTGAGAGATTGAGGCATCTAGTGAGTGAGGACAAGGAGAAACTGTGACATTTGCAGGCTGAGGAGAATGAGAAACTGCTATGCCTGGAGATGAGGAAAAGGAAAAGCAGAGGCAGCATGAGAAGGAGATGCTGAGTCTTTGCCAGAGTCATGGAGATAATGGGGAAAGAAGTAATGGGACCCCAGAAGCACAAAAGGTCAGTACATTTCTTCTGCAGTTTACAGAGGGGGATAATTTTGATAGTTTCATTCATATGTTTAAGAGGGTATGTAAACAGTATGATGTTGACCAAAGGCTTTGGGTGTGGTTCCTAACCCCCTTACTCCATGGTAAAGCTGTAACTGTGTTGTCTAAACCTGCTGAGCATGAATGTTTTGGTTATGCTGTTGTTAAGAATTGCTTGTTAGAATGTTTTAAGCTAACACCTGAAACATATAGGAAAAAGTTTCATGAGCACAGATGCAAGGCAGATGAAAGTGTATGTGAAAATGTTGCTGAACTGAGCACTTATTTTCATAGATGGGTGAGTGGATGTCACGTCACCACTTTTGAAGGGCTGATGTTTGAAGGGCTGGCAGACCTTTTGGTGAGGGAACAAGCCTTTAGCACTTTGCCTGAGGATATGAGAATCTGGTTAGCTGATAGACAATGTGCTACTTCAGATGAGTTGGGGAAAAAGGGAGAACTATACCTAGCAAGCAGGGCATCTTGGCACAGGAAAGAGATGCCCAGTATGGCTCAGGGTCTAAAGGAACCCATGGTGGACAGCACAGACTGCCCCAACAGAATCTGCTAGTAGCAGGGGAAGCCACTAGTCCAGGTACACATCCAGGACCCAGGGTTAAATGTTTTGAATGCAACCAGTGGGGCCATGTGGCATACAGATGTCCAAGGAGGTAAGGTGGGGAACCAAAGGTGAGAGAGCCAGTAAGTGGGGAAGACAAAATGCTAATAGTAGGTTGTCCTGGGACTGGGAACATTACTCAAGCCCCAACACCCTAGCCCAAAGGTTCCTTGAGTTCATAAACTCAAATGCTATGGAACAACTAGTCACCATTCCCACAAGAGGAGAAAATATACAAGACCTGATCATCACAAACATGGGGACAAAATGCTCCACACCGGAAGTATATCCCTCATTGGTGAGATCAGACCATAAATTAATCTCACTGGAGATCCACATCCCACCCCCACCCTCGGCAAAAAAGACCACAGTGAAGAACTTCTCAAAAGCAAACTTCACACTTCTTAAGACTGGAGTGGTATCCTTCAAGGCCCCCGAGCCAGTGGAAACCACAACCCATGCTGCTGAAACCCTTACAAATGCCTTCTACGAGCACCTCCAGGAATGTATGGATCAAGCAATCCCTAATAAAATCAAGACCCTTTCCACCAAAGGCAGGCGCCCGGTCTGGTGGACTCCAGCCATAAACAAACTCTACAACAAGAGGAGAAAGCTACTACATGACAGAGCAAAATCCTTAAATGGGAAGGCATCTCTGATCAATACTAGCAAAAAAACTACGATCACTCATAAAATCATCCAAGGCCAACTTTGAGAGAAAAATCGCTAATGACACAAAAGACAATCATAAAGCCTTCTTTAGCTATGTTAGAAACCTGGGTGGAAACTCCCAGATATGCTCAGAATTGGTCCAAAATGATAAAAAAATCACTGGACCCACAGACATTGCCAACATACTGGCAGACAGGTTCAGTGCAAATTTCTCCCCTCCCTCCCCCCCAAAAGGAGAAATATCTATCCCACCAGAGTCTAGCCTCCCAAACATCTCAGATGCCCAAGTGAGAGCTGCTCTCTCTAAAGCAAAAAACACAGCATCAATGGGACCGGACGGTGTCCCCGGATGTGTGCTACACGAACTCAATGAGGAACTAAACCCACACATAAGGCTGCTGTTTAATCTTAGCCTTACTACAGGATACGTACCCAAAGAATGGCGTATGGCAACTGTGGTCCCACTCCACAAAGGCGGTGCTTCTACGGACCCTGGAAATTACCGCCCCATAAGCTTGACGAGCCTTGTCTGCAAAGCTATGGAGAGGATCATAATGGAACTCATAAATAAAGACATTGGGGACCTACAGACACTGGATCCTACCCAATTTGGCTTTGTCAAGGGCAGATCCTGCCTCTTGAACTTGGTCGACTTTTTCAAACAGTCACTAAGGCCATTGATGAGGGTAAGGCAGTTCACACAGCCTACCTTGACCTAGCAAAAGCGTTCAACACAATACCCCACTCGGGCATCATAGAAAAGCTCATCAGCTTAGATGTAAACCCATATGTCACAAGATGGGTTGCATACTGGCTCAAGGACAGAACACACAGGGTTAGAGTTGCTGGTGCCATGTCAGACTCTAAGCCGGTCACGAGCGGTGTCCCACAGGGCTCAGTCCTGGGCCCCCTCTTGTTCGGCATTTATTTTTCTGAAGTGCAGGCAAACATAGGGGGATTGTGGTTGACAAAATTTGCAGATTACTGCAAACTGGGCACCATAATTGACACTCCATCAGACACAGACATCCTCCAGAAAGGTCTCATAGAAATGGATAACTGGTGCCAGAGCCATGGCCTTAAGCTAAATGCCAAAAAATGTATAGTCATACCCTTTGGGAAAAACAAGGTAACCCCTAATTACCACATAGGTGGTAATCCATTAAACACCGAAGAAGTTATCAGGGACCTGGGGACCCAAGTTGATAGTAACCTCTCTTTTGACACTCACATTGCCAAAGTGGTTAGGAAGACCTTCTACATTGCCCACCTGTTCATGAAGGGATTCACATCCAGATCAGGAGAGGTCATTGTACCCCTGTACTCTTCACTTATCAGACCAATGATTGAGTACAATGCCCCATTCGGAATGTACCTTACCCGACACCTGCAGCAGTTGGAAAGACCCCAAAAGTTCCTCACCAAAAGGATAAAGGGGCTCAAACATATGTCATACGATGCCCGACTGAAGAAACTCCAGCTCTATTCAGTCGCATACCATCTGCTCAGAGGTGATCTGTGCCCGACATACAAGGCCATGTCCAACCCGGAATTAATGGACATGCTCCACCTCAAAAAATCCAAATCCACCAGAGCCACGAGAGCAAGAGACTTAAACCTCAACACGGATATAAATAGGATGTGCTGGAGGGACAGATTCATCACCCAGAGACTCCCTACACTATGGAACAGAATCCCAGTCCATGTGAGGCAGAGCCCCTCACTGACTCTGTTCAAGAGAAATCTTGACGAGTGGATGGGAGATCGTAGGTTTACCCCGGGAATCATCTCTGTATCACTGCTGGACAGAGGCACAGCAAATTAATGGGTATAGTATTCTCATCCTAAGGGGTGGTGAAAGCCACACACACTCTGGCTAGGCTTATAAATGCCCTAGGGCAGATAGCCTAGTATGAACCTATGAACCTATGAACCTATGACAACAGGGGTACTGAACTACCATCCTGCAGATGTCCTGATAGGGAAGGATTTGGATTAGGCAGTAGCATGTGCTTATGCAGTTACATGCAGTCAGGCTATGAGACAAGCATGCATGTCTGGTAGCCTGGGGGAGACCCAGACAGACCGCATACTTGCAGCCAGGACTGGTGAGGTGGTTACTTCAGGGAGGAAGCTATGCTTTAGCAGTGAGACCAAAGCTGAGCCACAGCTGCTTGTGGGTACTGATGTTCCTTTGGACAGAGTGACTGCAAAGGTATAGGTGAGTAGTAGTACCCAGGCTATCAGTGAGGCACCACTGTCAGAGGATGCCAGACTTCCTGTGGAAGGGGAGCTGGGAAGGGTTATAAAGAGAGAGTTGAGACAAGCTCAGCTCTCAGACCCTACATTGCAAAGCCTGAAGCAGGTAGCTAGTGAGGCAACTGATTCTCAAGGGAATTGGGAATCTGTATACTGAGACAAAGAGTTACTGTATAGAGAGTGGACCCCTGAGGGTGGGCTAGAAGGTGAGAGAATACAGCAGTTGGTAGTGCCTTGAGCCTACAATCTGGTGCTTCTAGCCATAGCCCATGATATTCCCTTTGCAGGTCATATGGGCATAAAACGTACAAAGAGATGTATTATGCAGAACTTCTATTGTCCTGGAATTTCCAGAGAAGTAACAAGGTACTACAGGACCTATGAGCAGTGCCAAAAGGTAGGCAAGGCAAGAGACAAGGTGACAGCTCCTTTGATACCTTTGCCTCTGACTGAGGAGCCATTTCACAGGGTAGCTATGGATATTGTGGGGCCTCTGAGTACCCCAAGTTCCACAGGGAAAAAGTATATCCTAGTGGTAGTTGATTATGCTACATGATACCCTGAGTCAGTGGCGCTGCCCTCCATTGAGGCAGAAAAGGTGGCAAATGCTTTGTTAGAGATTTTCAGCAGGGTAGGTTTCTCAAAAGAAATACTGACTGACAGAGGTGCCAATTTCATGCCAGACCTGCTGGCTTGTCTGTGGAAGTACTGGCACCTGAAGACCACCCCCTACCATCCCCAGACTAATGGTCTTGTTGAGAGGTTAAACTCTACAATCAAGTCCATGTTATGGGCATTAGCAGACCAGTTTAAGAGGGAGTAGGACAGATATTTGCCCCATCTGTTGTTTGCTTACAGAGAGGTTCCTCAGGAATCCACAGGTTTTTCACCCTTTGAGTTGCTGTATGGGCATAGGGTGAGGGGACCTCTAGATTTGATTTGAGATGAGCGGGAATGTGAGTGCAAATCTCACAAGAAGTCTGTTGTGACATATGTCCTAAACCCCAGGACAAGGCTCAGGGAACACATGGGCTTGGCCCAGGAGAACCTGGCAGAAGCCCAACAACAGAAAAAGGTATGGTATGACAGGAATGCTTGAGCTAGAGAGTATGCTGTAGGGCAGCAGGCAATGGTTCTCATTCATGTCAGATACGACATGCTGCAAGCAGCTTGGGAGGGATCCTGCAAAGTGGTAAGAAAGGTAAGTGATGTTAACTACATGGTGGAACTGCTAGGCAGGAGGCAGGGGCACAAATCGTACCATGTTAACATGATGAAACCATACCATGATAGGGAGGCCCTTGTTCTGAGCATTTGCAGTGGATTGCAGGAGGAGTCTGAGGGAGATCTGGTGACTGATCTCCACAGTTAGGTTCGGGCTGACACCTCAGTGGAAGGGGTATCAATGCCCCAACAGCTATCTCCTAACTAGGTTCGAGAAATATGAGCAGTGTTACAGGAGTTTGGGGAAATGTTCAGTGGGAAACCAGGGTGCACTCACCTGGTGCAGCACCAGGTGGATACAGGACCCCTTATATGGTGCCAGAGAGAGTCAAACAGACTCTGAGGGAGGAGATACAGAAAATGTTGGAACTAGGAGTAATTAAAAAGTCCAACAATCCCTAGGCCTCACCAGTGGTGATGGTGCAAAAGAAGGATGGCAGCACCAGGCTCTGAGTGGACTACAGGAAATTAAATAGTCACACAGAGTCAGATGCTTACCCCATGCCTAGGACAGGTGAGGCCATAGAGCAGCTGTGTGGGGCTAAGAAACTTACAACCATTGATCTTACCAAGGGTTACTGGCAGGTGCCCTTGACTCCCAGTGCTAAAGAGAAGTCAGCCTTTGTGACTCCTTTTGGCTTGTATGAGTTCACACAGATGCCCTTTGAGATGAAAAATGCCCCAACAACTTTCCAGAGGCTGTTAGATCATATTCTAGCAGGAGTAGGAGGGTTTGCCTTTGTTTATCTAGATGATATTGCCATCTACAGCCATTCCTGGCAAGAGCACCTTCAACATGTCAGGGAGGTGCTGGTCAGACTACAGAGGGCAGGGTTGACCATTAAGCAGAGAAAATGTCAGGTGGGTATGGCAGAGGTCTCCTATCTGGGACATAGAGTGGAGAGTGGTAAGATCAGGCCAGAATCTGCCAAAGTAGAAGACATTCAGGAATGGCGTGCACGTGTTACCAAAAAGCAGGTGAGGGCATTCTTAGTGATGGCAGGATACTACAGAAAGTTCATCCCCAGTTATAGTACCATAGCTGCTCCCCTCACAGATCTGACAAGGAAGAACAGGCCAGATAAGGTAGTGTGGACTCCAGCATGTGAGTAGGCATTCCAGGAGCTTAAGGAAGCTTTGGGAGGACCCCCTGTGTTAGCCAGTCCAGATTACGGCAAATAATTAGTTGTGCAGGTGGATGCTTCAAACCATGGGGTGGGGGCTGTACTTAGCCAGATTTCTTCAGATGGAGAAGGGCACCCAGTGGTTTATCTCAGTCGTAGGCTCCAACCCAAGGAGGAATGCTATGCAGCTGTAGAAAAGGAATGTCTAGCCACAGTGTGGGCGCCACAGAAACTTCAGTCTTATCTGTATGGAAGAAGATTCACTGTAGTGACAGATCACAATCCCCTAACATGGTTAAACAGAGCCAGCCAGAAAAATGCCAAGTTGCCAAGATTGAGCCTAGGGTTGCATACATATGATATGTCAGTGCAGCATCGCAGTGGGATTAGCAATGCCAGTGCAGATGGGCTTTCAAGACAGGAAATGGGATAAGGTATACTCAGATAGACCTAACCCTCTCAAGCAATGTTTCTTAAGGGTCACTTGAAAAACTAGGTTGAGTTCACCGAGGGGGGGGGGATATGTGTGAAGATAGGTGAAGGCTGCCAGCCTAGCTAAATAGAATTTTGTAGATAATTCTGTCATTTGTAAATATCAATGTAAGCCACAGGCTTGTTCTCTTAAATGGAAGAAAAATGGTGTTAAATGTAGAACTGCAAAAATGTAACATCAGTGTACTCTTCTGTAAGAAAGCTGATAAGTCAAGCATTGTAAAGTTCTTTGATCTAAAACTCGGAGCCGAGATGTCTAGAGGGAGGCATTCTGCCTATTGTTTTGAGGCCAGAGTTAATGGCTAAAATTTACATGTATAATTTCTTTTATTGCTCTGGCTTCCTGACCAGCTACAAGATCGAAAGTGCTATTAACGAGAGTTTCTGTTAGCCTGGGAACCAGAAAGAAATGATGTAATCTGAAATTAATCTACTAAATGTACTGTGTTATCAATTTAAGGACAAAAAGAATGAGAGCATTTTAGCATTTGTCTGGAGAACATCCAACATTACCAGCACTGCCTGTGTTCTATAAGTAAGTTTATTTTAGATACGTTTTCTCTTGGAAATAGCTAGGAAATAGGAAGATTAGACAGTTGCTTTCTGTACTGATTTCAGAACTATTCTACTGTATAATTTTATGCATTTTTCTGTGTCTATGTAGTAAGAAGTATTGTCTTGTGTTTTTATTATGTATTATTAAATATTTTTAAACCTTTCAACTGTGGCTGTTTTGTGTAGAGATAATTTAAGATTTAGAGTACATTGCATATATATATATATATATATATATATATATATATATATATATATATATATATAGTTCCCCTTTATAATCTTGAAATACTGAAAGCTCGAAATTCAGTATCTCGAAACTATAAAGTCAAGCAGCCTACAATCCCGAAACACACAAACATGAAATATACAATCCCAAACATACACAAACCATACACCACACAACACGCACACCATTCAACCCACAACACACAAACTACACAATCCTACACTACATCTATATCTACACAGGGGGGCAAGCCCCCCTGTACCCCCCATGTGGGGGGTGGGATTTATATATACCAACTCCGAGATCGCATTAACAGTAAAGAAATGAATTACTCACATGCAGACATTACACACTCCCTCGCACACACACACACACACACACACACACACACACACACACACACACACACACACACACACACACACCACACATACACAAACACAAACACATCCAACACTCACACTCATATTTTCACCTCCCTACCCTAACCCACACGTATATTTTACAATAACACTCACAATAACTTACCTTCACTTCCGTAAAACAGTCATAGAAACTCCACCACAGTGTAAGCAAGGAAGGCACGAGCACCAAGGCAATGAAGATATAAAATTTATTCCAACAGTATCTGTTGGAATAAATTTTATATCTTCATTGCCTTGGTGCTCGTGCCTTCCTTGCTTACACTGTGGTGGAGTTTCTATGACAATTTTGAGTTCAGATCCTAATTTTGGACTTCCATAAAACATCCCGGCCAAACACTTCCCACCCCGTTGCTGCACTGCATAAGTGCAGATTTGAGATATTCAAATTCGCACTCATGCATTTTCAACATTTTTTATTTTCACCTTTACGGTCCCTAGATACTGAAATTCAAGCTTTCAGTATTTCGGGATTGTAAAGGGGAACTATACATACATATATATATATATATATATATATATATATATATATATATATATATATATATATATATATATATATATATATATATATATATATAGATAGATATATATATATATATATATATATATATATATATATATATATATATATATATATGTATATGTATGTATATAGTGATACTGAACTAAGCCACTCCAAATAAGCCTTGACTGTTCAGTTGCACTTACCATTTGGATAACAATATTGCACAGTATAATTGGATACCTTTTCATAAGGGCCTTTTGGTAACTGAGAAATATTAGTGGATGGTGGCAACAATTTCTACTGTATAGTCTGGGTAAAAGGGGCACAGCTGGAGAACCTGTGCCAGCCTTCCCCAGGAGTGTCTTTGTGGTTGTATATAACTCTTATCTCAAAGTGTGTGTGTGTCAGCTACTTGAGCAGGGAAATGAAGCACTGGTTGGACAGAGAGAGGTCTGGAGGTTTTAGCTTGCCCACTAGGCTGAGATCTGGACCCTATAGCTGTACCAGTAGTGAGTCTTATTGGGGACCTGGGGAGAAAGGGAGAAACCAGCCCCAGACTGACTGTGATCTCTGTGTGCTCTTAAGGGAAATTGTACTTTACTGGGTGTGTATTTATTATCCTTTCCCTATATGGATGCCCCTCACTGGTGTTAGTGGTGAGGACTGAGGCTCCTTGATTGCTGGGCCTGTGCACGGGCATCATAGTTTCATACCCTGCAATCTCCATGTCAGACCTCGAAATTGCAGATCTGCCTCAAGGGCCTAACCTACAAGTTTACTGCGACCTTTGTCATTGTTTCCTAGCCTGCAGACAGTACATCTGAACTCCATATTGCAGGAGCGCTATCACAAGGCCCTAATCCAGAAATCTACTGAGCCTTTTGTCATTGTTTCATAGGAAAACAGCGAAGGGGTATGTAACAAATAATCCAAGAATGAAATGCCACTGAAATATATCCATTTATTAACTGAAACCAAACCAACGTATTGTGAGCCCTTTCATACAATCAAATGTTGTACTTCGTCAGACAAAGTTACAAACGCAATCTATCAAATTTAAACTAAAAAACAGTTAGTGTCATGATGATGTCATTTCCTTTTTTAATTAATCTATTTCAAATCAAGCAGTACTTATTGCATTCACAGTGTTCCCTAACCGCTATATACATATCTATGCCCTCAACAGCCTATCTATCATAAACATTCCCCTATCTTAAAATATTTTTAAAAATACATTTATAAAATACATGTAAGAATAAATTAAATATAATAATATAATACTAATTAAATAGTTATAAATAAATATCAAATCTCTATATGACTATACATATCTAAAATTCTAAAATAAGCATTTTACAAATATGCTTTCGTATATAAATTATCTTACACCTTCATGTTAACACAATACCTATAAGAAACGTGTTAAATAAGTAGCACATCTATGGTTTATAAACATTTATTATATATCTAATTCATTAGCAGATTTTATTTCTTTTAAGTGCCTTTAATTTTGGTATAGGGGCTATAGAGCTGCGTTCATTAATGCCTGGCCAAGTATCTGCTTGCAGTCTTACTTGCCATTCTAATTCCTTTAGCTCTAAAAATACATTGCATGCTGTTTTATCATCTATTAGAACTTGGTCTATAATGGTATAAGTAAATGAATGGTCTGGATGACTGTTAACATGTTTGACTAGAGCATTATTCATGTTTGACTTCTTTATTACGTATTCATGCTCATATATACACTGAGACAATTTTCTTTTGGTTTTCCCTATATAGTAGGCTAAGCACAGTTTACATTTGCTTAAATAAACCACAGCTTTTGATTCACAGTTATATTTACCTTGTATTTGGTATGTTTTACCCCTTACTACAAAATCTGTACCCACTTCTATTTTGTGGCACCATCTACAAAAAACACATTTTTTCATACCTAGTACTTTGTTGATGTTATGTTCCTCTTTATATTTTAATAACTCTTTCAAGTTTCTCCCTTTTCTGTACACGATGAGTGGCTTGTCTCCTATAATATTATTCAATTCTTCATCTTGATTCAATACACACCAATTTTTCTCAAAAATCCATTTTAAATTGTTAGCTTCTTTGAATATATGTGATTACTAATGCTTCTGAGAATTTGTTACTCTTATTTTGATTTTGGTTAATGTTTTCAGTTATTTGAGATGCAACACTATGTCTTTCTACATTCTCATTTACAATATTCATACTAGAGTTTTTATTATCTAGGATAGGTTTAAAAAAACACTCTTTCTTTTGTTTATAACTTCTTCAATGATGTCACTTAAAAAAGTAATGGGATATGATCTAGCGGAAAACATATATTTTAAATTGGAACATTCTTCCAAAAAATTATCTTCTCTAGCAATCATGCGTGCAGCTCTAACTACTTGTCCTTTGACAACAGATTTTTTTATGATGTTGAGGATGTGAGCTGCTATAATGCAAAAGACTATTGGAATATGTCTCTTTCCTATATATGCAGACTATATATATATTTTCTATATAGTCTTTGATGAGCTTGATGTCTAAATATTCCATATAGTCATTGTTAATATTCCATGTGAATTTAAAAAATGTTGTGGTTTGGCCTATATATAACAAGAATTCTTCAAGTGTGTCTTGTGTTCCTTGCCAAATAATGCTGATGTCATCTTGAAATCTAAAATAGGACTTAATAAATCTATTAAATCTACTATTGAAGACATATTTCTTCTCCCAATATGCCATTGTTATATTAGCATAAGCTCCCCCACATGGGGACCCCATTGCAATGCCTTTAGTTTGTAAATAATACTCTTTATTGAATTCTAAAAATTATAATTCAAAACTATTTCTAATAGCTCTGTTAATAAATTGATTTTATCTTGTTGTATATGATTCTCATGCAACATTTTGCTAGCCCATTCTAAACCTTCTTCTTGTGGAATAACAGTGTAGAGATCACACACATCAATTGTTACTAATATATCATTACTATTATATTCTATGTTGTTCATATATTGTAAAAATGACCAAGAATCCCTACAAATTTGTTTTTGATTTTTAAGAATATTTTTGAACTCAAAAATCTATATGTTTAGCAATTGCTGATGTAATAGAGTCTCTTCCATCTACTAGGGGGCACATAGGTGGATTAGAAATAGATTTATGCACTTTGGGGGTACCAAAGAACACAGGGACTCTAGCAGGTGATACATTCAAATAATTATACAATTCTATACTAATGCATTTATCTATAAACATATCATTTAACTGCGTATAGATCATTTTATATGCCCCATTGATTTAATTCATTGATACTTTCGAATATGTATCAGTATTTAAAATATCATGTAATCTTCTATTATAATCTTGGATGTCCATAACAACTACTCCTCTGCCTTTATCTGGTTTCATTATACAATTTTTTTCTTTTCTTATTTGAGTTAAAACTTGTTGTTCTGAAATGCTAAGGTTATTATCTTCCCTTTTTCCATAATAATATTTTTTTAAACTTTTAATGTCTATTTCACAATTTTTTTCATACTCCTAATTTAGGGTGGAGGGGTGGATTATAAGTACTACTGATACCAAACATACTTGTTTGTCTGATTATACTAGTCTGAAACAATATTTTCAAATTAATTTTTCTAAGATACAATTTTAAATCTAAAATGGTGTTAGTAAAATTACTGTAAGCAGAAGGCACAAAGGTCATTCCTTTTGCCAATAAATTAGCTGTTTCACCAGTACAAACTACTTTCGAATAATTGTATACTTTGAAATCTTGTTCATTGTTATATACTACTGTACAAATGTCATTAGTATATGATTCTGATGTATCACTTTCAGATGATATACTATGTTCCATAGTGTTTAAGTCCTCCATTGTTTCGTTTTGGGTCTCGCTCCTTGAAACCCTGCTGCTTGTTGACTGTTTACAAAAGGGGCATTGCCTCTATTTTTAAGTCTTTCAGATCTCCTTGGCTCAGGAAAATTATGATTATATTCTTCTTGACTATCATAATTTTCATGAACTCTTTCTTGTTCATCTGTATTTATATAATTAAATTTCTTTTGCCCTTGGAGCTTAGGGGGCTTAGGATAGGCAACACCATTAGCATAGTCTCGAAGGTCACGTTAAAGCTTATTGATTTTTCCTTTTTTCAAGAATTCAATCTGCTGTTCAACACTATTGTAGATACATGAATATTCATATTGTGCTTGTTCATATGAATTATGATCTTGAATAATTTTATCTAATATACTTAATTCATTACTGAGTTCATCTATATTTTCTTGATTATGTTTAACCAAAAGCTCAAGTAATTCCTGTCCTGTTCTATCAAACATTTTCAGTAATTCTATATATAATGCTAAATTTTCTGTTAGTCCTGAAGGGAAACGCCAGATGCGTAACCCTTTTGGAATTACTTTGCTTTGTAAACATTCTGAAAGGTTAGCGTTTTCAAGGTGTAATTTTTTACAGCGCATCAACTTATAATCAAATTCAGATAACTTACTGTTCAATGTGTTGTCTGTTCCTTGTGAGACTCTAAAGGAAAACGCTGTAGTCAGCCATTCATTAAGTATAGGCACTCCTCTTTTATTATTACTGTTCAAATTAGCTCTCATTGCACTTGCTCCTGTTTCACTATTCAAGCGGTTAGTGATATCTACATTGCACCTGGAACTAGGATTAAAGTCCGGTCTAAGGCACTGAGGTGTAAGACAAAAACCAGTTCCTGCATTCACATTATTACTGTTACTAACTTGCTGAATGGGTATAGCATTAGCGTTGTTGTTACCTGGATGAGCGGCTACTATGGTTGGAAACTCTTTACCTATATTCCATCCAATGCACTCATACAAGTTATCCATGCGTTTAGAAAGCTGCATAACAAGGGCAAAAAGTTGTGTAACAGACCCTTCGGTCTCTCCTTGTCCATTAGTTGAATTAACTTCTGCTGGCCCATGATTCTCTCCTTGGATGTTAGGCAACAAAGCACCTTCCATATCACCAACAAACAGTAAAAATCCAGAAAACAAACTGTGAAAACAGCGAAGGGCTATGTAACAAATAATCCAAGAACAAACAGCCACTGAAATATATCCGTTTATTAACTGAAACCAAACTTACGTATTGTGAGCGCTTTCATACAATCAAATGTTGTACTTCATCAGACAAAGTTAGAAATGCAATCTATCAAATTTAAACTAAAAAACAGTTAGTGTCATCATGATGTCATTTCCTTTTTTAATTAATTTATTTCAAATCAAGCAGTACTTATTGCATTCACAGTGTTTCCTAACTGCTATATACATATCTATGCCCTCAACAGCCTATCTATCATAAACATTCCCCTATCTTAAAATATTTTTAAAAATACATTTATAAAATACATGTAATAATAAATTAAATATAATAATATAATACTAATTAAATAGTTATAAATAAATATCAAATCTCTATATGACTATACATATCTAAAATTCTAAAATAAGCATTTTACAAATATGCTTTCATATATAAATTATCTTACACCTTCATGTTAATACAACATTGTGTATTTTTAAAAATATTTTAAAAAATATTTTAAGATAGGGAAATGTTTATGATAGATAGGCTGTTGAGGGCATAGATATGTATACAGTGGTTAGGGAACACTGTGAATGCAATAAGTACTGCTTGATGTGAAATAGATTAATTAAAAAAGGAAATGACATCATCATGACACTAACTGTTTTTTTAGCTTAAATTTGACAGATTGTGTTTGTAACTTTGTCTGATGAAGTACAACATTTGATTGTATGAAAGCGCTCACAATACGTTGGTTTGGTTTCAGTTAATAAACGGATATATTTCAGTGGCCGTTCATTCTTGGATTATTTATTACATAGCCCTTCACTGTTTTCACAGTTTGTTTTCTGGATTTTTACTTATTGTTTCATAGGAGGAGGTTTATCACTCCTGACCATGATATTGCAGGAGCTCTGCCACAAGGCTCTAACCTACAAGTGTGCTGCGACTTTTGTCATTCTTTCATAGGTAGATGTCACTACATCTGACCTCGATATTGCAGGAGTTCTGCGACACAGCCCTAACCAACCAGTTTTCTGAGACTTTTGTAATTGTTTTCTAGACTGCAGTTACTATGTATGACCTTGATATTGCAGGAGCTCTCCTAGAAACCATAACATACAAGTTTACTGAGATGGTTGTCATTGTTTCATACCTCATGGTGACTACATCTGATTTCGATATTGCAAGAGCCCTGCTACAAGGACCTACCCTTCAAGTTTCCTCAGAATTTGTCATTGTTTCATACCCTGCGGTCACTATGTCTGACCTTGATTTTACAGGAGATCTGCCACAAGTCCCTAACCTGCAAGTCTACTGAAATGTTTTTATTCTTTCATAGCCTGTGTTCACTACATCTGACCTCGCTATTGCAGCACCTTTGCCACAAGGTCCTAAACTACAAGTTTACTGAGACTTTTGTCATTGCTTCATAGCCTGCGCTTAATACGTCTGATCTTGATATTACTGGAGCTCTGCCACAAGGCCCTAACCTACAAGTTTACTGAGACTTTTGTTTTCTAGCATGTGATCACTACTTCTGACCTTGATATTGCAGGTACTCTGTGACAAGGTCCTAACGTACAAGTTTATTGAGATGTTTTTCATAGTTTCATAGTCTGCAGTCACTACATCTGAACCCATTATTGCAGAGGCTATGACAAAAAGCCCTAAACTATAAGTTTATTCAGACTTTTGTCATTGTTTCATAGCATGCGGTCACTATGTCTGACCTCGATATTGCAGGAGGTCTGCCACAACACCTTAACATACAAGTTTTGTGAGACTTCTGTCATTGTTTCCTGGCCTGTGGTCACTACTTCTGAAATGATATTGTATGAGCTCTGCATCATGGCCCTAACCTGCATGTTTATGAGAATTTTCTCATTGTTTCATAGCCTGTAGTCACTATGTTTGACCTTGATATTGCAGGAGCTCTGCCACAACACCCTAACCTACAAGTTTACTGAGACTTTTGTCATTGTTTCCTAGTCTGCAGACACTATGTCTGAACTCCATACTGCAGCTCTACCACAAGGTCCTAATCCAGCAGTCTGTTCAGACTTTTCCTCATTGTTTACTTCTGAACACCATATTGCAGCAACTCTGTCACAAAACACTAACCCGCATGTTTTCTAAGACTTTTGTAATTGTTTCCTAGCCTGCAGTTACTACATATGTCCACGATATTGCAAGAGCTCTGCCAGAAGGCCATAACCTACATGTTTAATGAGACTTATGTCATTCTTTCCTAGTCTGCACTCTGTTCTTCTGACCTGGATATTGCAGGAGCTCTGCCACAAGACCTGAACCTACTAGTTTACCGGCAATTTTGTCATTGTTTCCTAGCCTGTGATCTCTATGTCTGACGTTGGTATTGCAGGCACCCTGCTACAAAGCCCTACACTACAAGTCTACTGAGACTTTTGTCATTGTTTCACTACCTGCAGTCACATCATCTGACCTTGATATTGCAGGAGCTCTGCTATAACACCCTAACGTACAAAGTTACTGAGACTTCTTATTGTTTAGGAGCCTGCTGTCACTATGTCTGAAATCACTATTGCAGGAGCTCTGTCTCAAAACCCTAACATAGAAATTTACTGAGAATTTTATCATTGTTTCATACCCTGTGGTTTCTACATGTGACCTCAAAAATGCAGGAGCTCTGCCACAAGACCCTAAGCTATAAGTTTGCTGAGACTTTTGTCTTTGTTTCATAGCCTGCAGTCAGTACGTCTGACCTTGATATTGAATGGCGTCCACCACAAGGCCATAGCCTGCAAGGTTAATGAGACTTTTGTCTTTGTCTCATAGCCTGATGTCACTCCATCTGACCTCAATATTGCAGGAGCTCTGTCATTGTTTCATAGGCACTGGTCAATGCATTTGATCTTGATGTTGGAGGAATTAAGCCACAAGGCCCTAGCCTACAAGTTTACTGAGACTTAAGTCATTATGTCATAGCTGTCAGTTACTACATCTGACCTCGATATTGCAGGAGCTCTGCCACAAGGCCCTACCCTACAATTTTACTTAAACTTTTGTCATTGATTCATAGACTACAGCCATTACAACTGACCTTGATACAGTAGCTCTGCCACAGGGCCCTACCTGTAAGTTCACTGAGACTTTTGTTATTGTTTTTTAACCTGCGGTCACTACATCTGACAGCGACATTGCAGGAGCTCTGCCACAAGGCCCTACCCTCCAAGTTTGCTGAGACTTTTGTTATTGTTTACTAGCCTGTAGTCACTATGTCTGACATCAGTATTGTAGGAACTCTGACTCAAGGTGTTGATTTAGAAGTTTACTGAGAATTTTGTCAATGTTTCATACCCTGCTGTCTCTGCATGTGATGTCAAAATTGCAACAGCTCTGCCACAAGACCCTACTTTCAAGTTTAATAAGACTTTTATCATTCTTTCATTGCCTTCAATCACTGCATCTCACCTTGATTTAACAGGATCTCAGAGACAAGGCCTTAACCTAAAAGATTACTGAGACTTTTGCTATTGTTTTATAACCTGCGGGAACTAAGTCTTACCTTGATATTATAGGAGCTGTGCCACAAGACCAAACTACAGAATTACTGAGAACTCTGCCATTATTTCATAACCTGCAGTCACAAGTTCTGACCTCAATATTGCAGGAGCTATGCCACAATACCCTACTTTAAAATTTACTGAGACTTTTTTCCTTCCTTCGTAGCCTACAGTCACTACGTCTGACATCGATATTGCAAAAACTCTACCACAAGACCCTGACCTCCAAGTCTACTTAGTCTTTTGTCATTGTTTCATAGCCTGCAGTCACTACGTTTGACCTCAATATTGCAGGAACTCTGCCACAAGGCCCTTACCTACAGGTTTACTGAGAATTTTGTCACTGTTTCATAACCTACGGTCACTACATCTGACCTCGATATTGAAGGACCTCTGTCACAAGGCCCTAACCTACAAGTTTACTAAGACTTTTGTGTCTGTTTCATAGCCTGCAGTCACTATGTATAACCCTGATGTTGGAGGAGCTCTGCCACAAGGCCCTAGACTACTTGTTTACTGAAACGTTTGTCATTCGTTTATAGCCTCCATTCACTGCATCTGACCTCAATATTACAGCAGCTCTGCCACAAGGCCCTAACCTGCAAGTTCACTGAGACTTTTGTCACTGTTTCATAGCCAGTAGTTACTACTTTTGACCTTGTTATTGCAAAAGCTCTACCACAAGACCCTAACCTACAAATTTACTGAGACTTTTGTCATTGTTTCATAGCTTGCGCTCACTAAGATATGACTTCGGTATTGCAGGAGCTCTGCCACAAGGGCCTGACCTACATGTTTACTGAGACTTTTCTCATTGTTTCATAGCCTAAGGTCACTAAGTCTGACCACAGTATTGAAGGATTATTGTCAGAAGGCCCTAACTTACCAGTTTACTGAGACTTTAGTCATTGTTTCAAAGCCACTCATCACTATATTTGCCCTTGATGTTGGAGGAGTTCTGCCGCAAGGTCCTAACCTACAAGTTTACTGAGGCTTTTGTCATTGTGTCATAGCCTGCAGTCACTATATATATCTGACCTAGATATTGCAGGAGCTCTGCCACAAGACCTTATCCTACAAGTTTACTGAGACTTTTGTCATTGTTTGGTGGCCTGCAGTCACTAAGTCTGACCTCGATATTGCAGGAGCTCCGCCAGAAAGCCCAAACCTACTAGTTTAGTAAGACTTGTGTCATTATTTCCTAGCCTACGGTCACTATGTCACACATCCATATTGCAGGAGCTCTACTACAAGTCTCTACCATACCAGTTTACTGAGACATTTGTCATTGTTTACTAGCTTGCACTCTCTTCATCTGACATTGATATTGCAGGAGTTCTGCCACAACACAATAACCTATAAGGTATTGAGCCGTTTGTCATTGTTTCCCAGCCAGTGGTCACTATGTCTGACCTCAAAATTGCAAGAGCTATGCCACAAGCCCGTAACCTATGAATTTGCTGAGACTTTTGTCATCGCTTCATACCCTGCAGTGACTATGTCTGACCTCGATATGGCAGGGGCTCTGACACAAGTCCCTACCCTTCAAGCTTACTCAGACTTTTGTTATTCTCTCATTGCCTAGGGTCACTACATCTGACCATGACATTGCAGAAGCTCTGCCAATTGACCTTATCCTATAAGTTTACTGAACTTTTGTCATTGTTTTGTAGCCTTTGGTCAGTACGTTTGACCTCTATTTTGCAGGAGCTCTCCCACAAGTCCCTAACCTGCAAGTTTACTGTTTCATAGCCTAAGGTTATTACGTCTGATCATGATATTGAAGGACCTCAGCCACAAGGCCCTAACCTACAAGTTTACTGAGACTCTTGTTATTGTCTCATAGCCTGTGGTCACTACATCTGACCTCAATATCGCAGGAGTTCTGCTGCAACACTCTAACCCACAGGTATATCAAGACTTTTGTCATTGCTTCATAGCCTGTGGTCACTACTATGTCTAGCCTCAGTATTGCAGGAGGTGTTCCATAAGACCCTAACCTACTAGTTTACTGACAATTTTGTTATTGTTTCCTAGCCTGTGATCTCTATGACATTGGTATTGCAGTTGCTCTGCCACATGGCCCAACCATATAAATTTACTGAGACTTTTTTATTTGTTTCCCTACCCACAGTTACATCACGTAACCATGATATTGCAGGAGCTCTGTCATAACACCTTAACCTACAAGTTTATTGAGACTTCTGTCATTGTTGACAAGCCTGCTGTCCCTATGTCTGAAATCAGCATTGCAGGAGCTCTGCCTTAAAACACTAATATAGAAGTTTACTGAGAATTTTGTTATGTTTCATACCCTGTCAGGGTTGCCAGATTTCCGACTGGCCGGGTAGGGACAAAAAAAAAAAAGGTCTATCAGTCTATCATGCTAAAAAAAAAAAAAAAAAAAAAAAAAAAAAGGTCTTTAAACACGGAGCTACTGAGCTACTTCTGTTTAATATGGAACATTAGGCAGTTCCACATTAAACACAAGCAGCTCCGTGTTTACCGGTTTTTGATTGGCCCGTATGCCGGTATACGGGCCAATCAAAAAAAAAAAGGTGGAGGGCTGTTTCACCAGGATTTAAACCAGCTGTGCGGGACTCGGGATCGGGTTGATGATCCCGGGACAATCCCACTCAAATAGGGACATCTTTCAACCCTGTACCTTGTGGTCTTTACGTGTGACCTCAAAATTGCAGGAGCTTTCCCACAAGACCCTAAGTTACAAGTTTACTGAGACTTTTGCCATTGTTTCATAGCCAGAGATCATTACGTTTGACCATTGATATTACAGGAGCTCAGCCCCAAAGCCCTAGCCTAAAACTGTACTGAGACTTTTGTCATTCTTTCATAGTATAAGGCCACTACATCTGGCCACAATATTGAAGGTTTTCTGCCACAAAGCCCTAACCTACAAGTTTACTGAGACTTTTGTCATTGTTTCATAGCCTGCAGTCAGTACGTCTGACCTTGATATTAAATGACATCTACTACAAGGCCCTAGCCTGCAAGGTTACTGAGACTTTTGTCATTGTCTCATAGCCTGACGTCACCACATCTGACCTTGATATAGAAGGAGCTCTTCCCAAGGCCCTAATGTACAAGTTTACGGAGACTTTTATCATTGTTTCATTGGCACTGGTCACTACATCTGATCTTGATTTTGGAGAAGCTAAGTCACAAGGCCCTAATCTACAAGTTTCCTGAGACTTTTGTCATTATGTCATAGCTATCAGTTACTAAATCTGACCTCGATATTGCAGGAGCTCTGCCACAAGGCCCTAACCTACAATATTACTGAAACTTTTATCATTGATTCATAGCCTGCAGTCGTTACATCTGACCTTGATACTGTAGCTCTGCCACAGGACTCTATGTGGAAGTTCACAGAGACTTTTGTCATTGTTTCTTAGCCTGCAGCTACTACGTCTGACAGCAACATTGCAGGAGCTCTGCTACAATGCCCTACCCTACAAGTTTACTGAGACATTTGTCATTGTTTCGTGGCCTGTAGTCACTGTCGGACCTCAATATTGCAGGAGCTCTTCCAGAAAGCACAAACTTACTAGTTTAGTGAGACTTTTGTCATTGTTTCCTAGCCTGCGGTCAGTGTGTCTCACTTCCATATTGCAGGAGCTCTGCCACAAGTTCCTACCATACCAGTTTACTGAGACATTTGTCATTGTTTCCTAGCTTGCACTCTCTTCGTCTGACATTGATATTGCAGGAGCTCTGCCACAACACAATAACCTATAAGTTATTGAGCCTTTTCTCGGTGTTTCCTAGCCTACAGTCACTATGTCTGACATTAATATTGCAGGAGTTCTGCCTCAAGGTGCTAACCTACAAGTCTACTGAGAATTTTGTCATTGCTTCATACCCTGTGGTGATATGTTTAACCTCGATATTTCAGAAGTTCTGACACAAGTCCCTACCCTTCAAGCTTACTCAGACTTTTGTTATTCTATCATTGCCTAGGGTCACTACATCTGACCACAATATTGCAGAAGCTCTGCCAAAGTTTACTGAGACTTTTGTGATTGTTTCATAGGCTAAGGTTATTACATTTGCTCATGATATTGAAGGACCTCTGCCACAAGGACCTAACCTACAAGTTTACTGAAAATCTTGTCATTGTCTCATAGCCTGTGGTCACTACATCTGACCTCAATATTGCAGGAGTTCTGCCACAACACTCTAACCCACAAGTTTTTCAATACTTTTGGCATTGTTTCATAGCATGTGGTCACTAAGTCTGACCTCAGTATTGCAGGAGGTGTGCCACAAGACCCTAACCTACTAGTTTACTGACATTTTTATCATTGTTTCTGTCAGAAAAATATGTATTAATGTGTGTATGCTTAATGCTAATTAGAAACTAAATAAGTTAACACGTTTTTCATTCTATTTTATATGCACTGTTTTATATACAGTTGAGTTTCATATGAGACTGAAAAGATGCTTTTTGAAACTGCAGTGTACTTTCTGAAACTTGCAAGATGCCCTCTGACCTAGTAATTGCTAGCACAGCAATATTCATGTTTATGCCTTTTGGAAATGTACTTGAGAAGCGGGTGATTATCTGCTAGGTCAGGAAAAATGAATGAACAATGCTATATTCTGTAAATGTAATGATTTTAAAAAATCAGTTCTGTTCGAAGTATGAGAACATGTGCAGCTGCAGAAGTTTAGAGATAACATAGACAAAGGACTGTTAGAGAAATGAACTGCAATCTATACTTGCTTTGTGCTCGAATTAGTCATAGTACCTTGAATGGTAACATTACATATATCTAACCGATGGTAGCCAAGGCCACGTTGTTTTTCTTAGGAAGTTTCTCACAAAAATTGATGGTACCAGCAGAATGTTGTAAAAACAATGACTGTGAAGTAATGATGACAAAACTTGTGATTCATTATGTCAGCTTGGTAGGCAATGTCTTATTAGAAAATGTATAAAAATGACTGCATTTCCTGATTCTAGTTAGACAAACTCTGTATTAGCACGTTTTTGTCTCCTTGCTGCAAGATTCAAGTGCCTTAACCTGAACCTACCGTGTTTTGCTCATTTTTAAAGTATATTTTTCCTTTGACAGTTTCCTAGCCTGTGATCTCTGTGTCTGACATTGGTATTGCAGGTGCTCTGCCACAAGGCCCAAGCATATAAGTTTACTGACACTTTTGTATTTGTTTCCCTACTCGCAGTTACATCATCTGACCTTGATATTGCAGGAGCTCTGCCATAATACCCTAACCTACAAGTTTAGTGAGACTTCGGTCATTGTTTACGAGTCTGCTGTCCCTACGTCTGAAATCAGCATTGCAGGAGCTCTGCCTTAAGGCACTAATATAGACGTTTACTGAGAATTTTGTCATGTTTCATAACCTGTTGTCTCTATGAATGACTTCAAAATTGCAGGAGTTCTGCCACAAGACCCTAAGTTACAAGTTTGCTGAGACTTTTGTCATTGTTTCATAGCTAGCAGTCACTATGTTTGCCCATTGATATTACAGAAGCTCTGCCACAAGGCCCTAGCCTACAACTGTACTGAGACTTTTGTCATTGTTTCATAGTATAAGGTTACTACAACTGGCTACAATATTGAAGGCCCTCTGCCACAAAGCCCTAACCGACAAGTTTATTGAGACTTTTGTCATTGTTTCATAGCCTGCAGTCAGTACGTCTGATCTTGATATTGGATGACGTCTACCACAAGGCCCACCCTGCAAGGTTACTGAGACTTTTGTCATTGTCTCATAGGCTGATGTCACCACATCTGATCTTGATATTGAAGGAGCTCTGCACCAGGCCCTAATGTACAAGTTTATTGAGACTTTTGTCATTGTTTCATAGGCACTGGTCACTACATCTGATCATGATGTTGGAGGAGCTAAGCCACAAGGCCCTAACCTACAAGTTTACTGAGACTTTTGTCATTATGTCATAGCCATCAGTTACTACATCTGACCTCGATATTGCAGGAGCTCTGCCACAAGGACCTAACCTATAATATTACTGAAACTTTTTTCATTGATTCATAGTCTGCAATCATTACATCTGACCTTGATACAGTAGCTCTGCCACAGGGCTCTAAGTTGAAATTCACTGAGTCTTTTGTCATTGTTTCTTAGCCTGTGGTCACTGTGTCTGACAGTGACATTGCAGGAGCTCTGCCACAAGCCTCTACTCTACAAGTTTACTGAGACTTTTGTCATGGTTTCCTAGACTGCAGTCACTATGTCTGACCTCAGTATTGCAGGAGGTGTGCCACAAGGCCCTAACCTACTAATTTACTGAGACTTTTGTCATTGTTTACTAGCCTGTTTTCTCTATGTCTGACAACAATATTGCAGGCGCTCGGCCACAAGGCCCTACCTTACAAGTTTACTGAGACTTTTGTCATCGCTTCCTTACCTGCAGTCATATTATCTGACCTGGATATTGCAGGAGGTCTGCCACAACACCCTAACCTGTAAGTTTACTAAGATTCTTGTCATTGCTTACTAGCCTGCAGCCACTATGTCTGACATCAGTACTGCAGGAACTCTGCCTCAAGGAGCTAATCTAGAAGTTTCTGAGAATGTTTTCATTGTTTCATACCCTGCGGTCTCTGCGTTTGCTGTCAATATTGCAGCAACTCTGCCTCAAGACCCTACTTTCAAGTTTAATCAGATTTTTGTCATTCTTTCATTGCCTTCGATCACTGCATCTGACCTTGATTTACCAGGACCTCAGAGACAAGGCCTTAACATAACCTGCAGATACTCCATCTTACCTTGATATTGTAAGAGCTCTGCCACAAGGCCCAAACCTACAAAATTACTGAGAACTTTGCCATTCTTTCATAACAAGTTCTGACCATTATTTCATAACGAGTTCTGACCTCAATATGCAGGAGCTGTGTGACAAGACCCTACTTTCAAGTTTCTTGAATCTTCTCTCATTCTTTCATAGTCTATGGTCAATAAATATTGACATTGATATTGCAAAAGCTCTACCACAAGACAATAACCACAAAGTTTATTCAGACTTTTGTCATTGTTCCATAGCCTGCCCTCACTACGTCTGACCTCAATATCACAGCAGCTCTGCCACAACACCTTAACAAACAATTATACTCACCTTTTTCTTATGTTTCAAAGCCTGCAGTCACTACATTTGACCTCAATATTGCAGGAGCTCGGCCACAAGTTCCTGAACTACAAGTGTACTGAGACTTTTGCCATTGTTTCATAACCTACGGTCACTATGTCTGACCTCGATATTGAAGGACCTCTGCCACAAGGCTCTAACCTACAAGTTTACTAAGAATTTTGTCACTGTTTCATAGCCTATAGTCATTATTTTTGACCCTGATGTTGGAGAAGCCCTGCCACAAGGTCCTAACCTACAAGTTTCCTGAAACTTTTTTCATTCTTTCATACCCTATATTCACTACATCTGACCTCAATATTACAGCAGCTCTGCCACAAGGCTCTAACCTGCAAGTTCACTGAGACTTTTGTCAATGTTTCATAGCCAGTGGTTACTACGTTTGACCTCGATATTGCAAAAGCTCTACCAAAAGACTGTAACCTTAAAACTTACTGAGACTTGTGCTCATTAAGATCTGACCTTGGCATAACAGGAGCTCTGCCACAAGGCCCTGACTTACAAGTTTACTGAGACTTTTGTCATTGTTTCATAGCCTGCGGTCACTACTTTTGACCTTGATATTGCAGGAGCTCTGCAACAAGACTCTGACCTACAGGTTTACTGAGACTTTTGTCATTGTTTCATAGCCTAAGGTCAAGAATCTGACCTCAGTATTGAAAGATCTCTGTCATAAGGCCCTACCCTACCAATTTACCAAGACTTTAGTCATTGGTTTATAGCCACTCGTCACTTCATCTGCCCTTGATGTTGGAGGACCTCTCCTACAGGGTCCTACCCTACAGGTTTACTGAGGCTTTTGTCATTGTGTCATAGTCTGTAGTCACTATATTTGACCTTCCTATTGCAGGAGATGTGCCGCAATGCCCTAACCTACTAGTTTACTGAGAATTTTGTCATTGTTTACTAGCCTGTGTTTTCTATGTCTGACCTTGATATTGCTGGCGCTCAGCTACAAGGCCCTTTTCCTATAAGTTTACTGAGACTTTTGTCATTGTTTACTATCCTGCTGTCACTAAGTTTGACATCAGTATAGCAGGAACTCTGCCTCAAGGTGCTAATCTAGAAGTTTACTGAGAATTTTGTCATTGTTTCATACCCTGTGGTCTCTACGTGTGATATCAAAATTGCAGCAGCTCTGCAACAAGACCCTACTTTCAAGAATAATGAGACTTTTGCCATTGTTTCCTTACTTACAGTCACATCATCTGACCTTGATATTGCAGGAGCTCTGCCACAGCACCCTAACCTATAAGTTTACTGGGACTTTATAATTGTTTACTAGCCTGGTGTCAATATGTCTGACATAAGAATTGCAGGAATCCAATAAACATCCAAAGCAAAATATTTAAAAAAAACACAAATCCCACGAAAGAAGACCACTCCATATTAGACAGGATTAATCCATTTATTGACTCTTCTGTTATCTCAGCCTTTCACCTTTTCATGGAATGCTCATTCAATGAGAAGGCGAAAGGCCGAGGAACCAGAAATGTCGATAAATGAATTAATCCTGTCTAATTTGGAGTGGTCTGCTTTTGTGTGATTTGTGTTTTTTGGAAATCAGTATTGCAGTTACTCTGCCTCAAGCCACTAATCTAGAAGATTATTGAGAATTTTGTCATTGTTTCATACCCTGCCATCTCTACATGTGATGTCCAAATTGCAGCAGCTCTGCCACAAGACCCTACTTTCAAGTTTAATCAGACTTTTGTCATTCTTTTATTACCTTCGATCACTGCATCTGACCTTGATTTACCAGGACCTCAGAGCCAAGGCCTTAACCCAAAAGGTTACTGAGACTTTTGTTATTGTTTTATAACCTGTGGACACTACGTCTTACCTTGATATTGTAGGAGCTCTGCCACAAGATCCAAACCTACAAAATTACTGAGAACTTTGCCATTATTTCATAACCTGCGGTCACAAGTTCTGACCTGAATATTGCAGCAGCTATGCTCCAAGACCCTACTTTCAAGTTTACTGAGACTTTTTTCCTTCTTTCTTAGCCTACAGTCACTAGATCTGACATCAATATTGCAAAAGCTCTCCCACAAGACCCTAACCTCGAAGTTTACCAAGACTTTTGTCATTGTTCAACAGTCTGTCCTCACTACGTCTGACCTTAATATCACAGGAGCTCTGCCACAACACCTTAACAAACAAGTATACTCAGACTTTTGTCGTTGCTTCATAGCCTGCACTCACTACGTTTGACCTCAGTATTGCAGGACCTCTAGCACAAGGCCCTGACCTACAAGTTTACTGAAAGTTTAGTCATTGTTTCAAACCTATGTTTGACCTTGATATTGAAGGACCTCTGCCAAAAGGCCCTAACCTACAAGTTTACAGGAGCTCTGCCACAAGGCCCTAACCTACAGGTTTACTGAACCTTTTGTGATTGTTTCATAGCCTAAGGTTATTACGTCTGATCATGCAATTGAAGGACCTCTGCCACAAGGCCTTAACCTACATGCTTACTGAGACTCTTGTCATTTTCTCATAGCCTGTGGTCACATTTGACCTCAATATTGCAAGAGCGCTTCCACAAGGCCCTAACCTACAAGTTTACTGACACTTTTGTCATTGTCTAATAGAAACTGGTCACTACGTCTGACCTTGATGTTGGAGGAGCTCTGCCACAATCCCCTAACCTGCAAGTTCACTAAGACTTTTATTATTGCTTCTTAGCCTGCAGTGACTACATCTGACCACTACATTGTAGGAGCTCTGCCACAAGGCACTACCCCACAGGTTTACGGAGACTTTTGTCATTGTTTTCTAGCCTGCAGTCACTACATCTGACCTTGATATTGCAGGAGCTATGCCAAAAGGCTCAAAATAATGAGCTTACAGAGACTTTTGTCATTATTTCATATTGTTTCATAGCCCATGGTAACATCTGACCATGAGTTTGAGAAGCGCTGTCACAAGTTCCTAATCTAAACATTTACTGAAACTTTGGTCATTGTTTCACAGCCTGTGTTGACCTCGATATTGCAGTAGCTGTCAGAAGGCACTAAACTAAAAGTTTCTGAGACTTTTGTCATTGTTTCATACCCTGTGGTCACTACGTCTGACCTCGATATTGCAGGAGCTCTGCCACAGTTCCCTAACCTGCAAGTTTACTGAGACATTTGTCATTGTTTCATAGCCACTGGATGCTACCTCTGATCTTGATGTTGGATGAGCTCTGCCACAAGGCCCCCTAGCCTATTAAGTTTACTGAGACTTTTGTCATTATGTCATAGCAGTTACTACATCTGACCTCGATATTGCAGGAGTTCTGCCACAATGCCATAACCTACAAGCTTACTGAGACTTTTGTCATTGTTTCCTAGCCTGCAGTCACAACTTCTGACCTCGATATTGCAGGAGTTTTGATAGGCCATAAACTACAAGTTTCCTCAGACTTTTGTCATTCTTTCAAAGGCATCAAGGCCCTAATCTACAAATTTACTGAGACTTTTGTCATTGTTTTGTAGTCTACAGACACTATGTCTGAACTCCATATTGCAGGAGCCCTGCCACATGGCCCTAACCTACAAGCTTACTGAAAAATGTTTCCTTGTTTCATAGCATGCTGTCACTACATCTGACCTTGATAATGCAGGAGTTATGTCAGAAGGCACTAAACTAAAAGTTTACTGAGACATTTGTCATTGTTTCACAGTCTGTGGTCACTACATCTGACCTTGATATTGCAGGATGTCTGCCACAAGACTCTAACCTACAAGTTTGCTGAGAATTGTGTCATTGTTCCTTAGCTTGTGGTCAGTACGTCTGACCTCAATATTGTAGGAGCTCTGCCAGAAGTCCCAGACCTACAAGTTTGCTGCGACTTTTGTCTTTGTTTCATATGCTGCAGTGACTACATCTGGTCAAACTATTGCAGGAGCTCTGCCACAAGCCCTTACTTTCAAGTTTACTCAGGCTTTTGTCATTTTTTCATTGCCTGCAGTTACTACTTCTGACCTTGATTTAGCAGGAGCTCAGACACAAGGCCTTAACCTACAAGATTACTGAGACTTTTGTTATTATTTCATAAACTGACGAAACTACGTCTTACCTCGATATCGCAAGAGCTGTACCACAACAACTTAACCTACAAGATTACTGAGACTTTTGCCTTTCTTTCATAGCCTGCAGTCACAAGTTCTAACCTCAGTATTGCAGGACCTCTGCCACAAGAACCTACTTTCAAGTTTACTAAGACATTTTCATTCATTCATAGCTTACTGTCATTACTTCTGACCTCGATATTGCAAAACTTCCACCACAAGACCATAACCTACAAGTTTTCTGAGACTTTAGTCATTGTTTCATAGCCTGCCCTCATTATGTTTGACCTTGATGTCGCAGGAGGTCTGCCACAAAGCTGTGACCTACTAGTTTCCTGAGACTTTTGTCAATGTTTCACAGCCTAGGGTCACTATATCTGACCTTAATATTGCAGCAGCTCTGCCAAAATATCCTAACCTACAAGTATAGTGAGACTTTTGTCATTATTTCAGTCTGAGGTCTGTACATCAGACCTCAAAATTGCAGTAGCTCTGTCACAATACCCTAAGCTACAAGTTTACTGAGACTTTTGTCATTGTGTCCTAGCCTGCAGACACTACATCTGAGCTCCATATTGTAGGAGCTTTGCCATAAGGCCCTACCCTACATGTTTGCTGAGAGTTTTGTCATTGTTTCTTAGCCTGTGGCCACTACATCTGACCACGACATTTCAGGATCTCTGCCACAGGGCACTACCCTACAAGTTTAATGAGACTTTTGTCATTGTTTCCTACCATGTGTTCACTACGTCTGACCTCAATATTGCAGGAGCTCTGCCAAAAGGCTCAAAAGTACAAGTTTACTGAGACTTTTGTTATTGTTTCATAGCATTCACTACTTCTGACCTAGATAGTACAGGAGTTCTGGCACAAGGCCCTTACCCATACATTTACAGAAACTTTTTTTAATAAATATCTTTATTAAATTATGACTTATGACATAGGCAATCTTACATTTATATAAATAAAAAATAAACAACATTGACACCACTTTAGTTGCAAACATTATACATCACAGACACCATTAAAACATCTGTAGTTGTAAACATTATACATCACTTATAATCTATCCAGTCATTGTCAGTTAAGCATTATATGGCTCATTCAAATCCTGCCTCTTAAACCTCATTCTTTCCCTGCATATATTGTTCCCACAATTCCCATTTTTTTCCTATGTACTTTGCTCCTTCCCTTTTCTAAAGATCCCAATTCCAGTTGTTTAATCTCTGTTACTATATTCACTACTTCTAGTAAAGTTGGTCTAGACTTTATTTCTATTTTCTAGTAATTGTTGTTTTGGAAGCCACCATAATTACATTCAGCAAGCCTTTACTATATCTAGGCAATTATTATTCTGTATCATAGCTCAAAAAATCATCTCCTCAGTCAAACCAATCTTCTCACCCAGCATCTCTGACAGCAGTCTGCAGGAAATCCCTAAAGTCTGCCAGCTCTTTACACTCCCAAAAAAATATGTTCCCAGCCACCTCTTTCTTGACCATCACACCTCCAACATTTGCTATCCACCTGAGGAAAAATTATTTGGAGTCTACTTGGGGTATAAAAATACTTGTGTAAATACTTCCAGGCAAAGATCCTAAGTCTTCTAGACTTTGTTGCATATTTGGGAGATGTACATATATACTCCCATTGTCTATTTGTGAATTGCTTATCCAATCTTTCTGCCCAGTCCTTTCTAAGCACCTCTGATTGATTCATATAATTATCATGCAATATTTTGTATGCTCTACTAATTATTCTTTTTTTAATGGCAACTTCTGTTCTAGATTTTATTAAAAACTCTACCAGTGCTGGTCTTTCATTTAGGACCGCCCCATTTCTTTCTCTTTGCCTATACTCTGATATCAATCCTTGATAGGGAAGGTGATCTCTAACCTGCTATCCAAATAAATATTTGGCCTTTTCCCATTCTATTACCTTTCCCTTTCTTGATATTTGCTCCCAATACCTTAGTTCCTTTGCCAGTTTTCTCCAATAAATTCAAGCTCCCTCTTGCCTATTATCTGTATCCCTAACCACAGTCATCCCTATCAGCAGAATCTCTTTTCTACATTATAATGCTGGTTTAGTTCTTGGAATACTCCCTGCTATTTTGTGAATATAATACTAATACTCTGTATGGTTTTTGTTGTTCTCCTTAAGAGTCTGTTTACCAAATCCCAATCTCTCCTTATTTCTTGAGCTTTACCCCTGCATCATAATCATTCCTTTCCACATTGAATTATAGTTTTCTGCTTGTAATATGTATAAGAGCCTTTACTGTGTTGCTCTAAAATACCCCCTCAAATTGGGTAATCCTAGTCCACCTTGTTCTGTTAGAAAAATATCCCACTTGGCCCTTGCTGTTTTCCCTTCCCAGACAAAATCCTTCAACTCTTTAATTGCTATCCAAAGCTTCCTCCTCTTGTTGATAAAAATATGCCTGACCTGCGTATAAGACTAAACCGACTAAAAACATTTTAATTGCTTGTATCTTAGCATCCATATTCATATAACAAAGCTTCCAATTTCTTAATTTTTGTATTATCGTCTGTTTAGTCTCTTCCCACGTATGCTTAGCTGCCACAACAGAGTAATTTCTAATCCATACTCCTAAATACTTCATTTTATCATGTCCCCATGAATATGGATATTGTTGGACTAATTTGTGTGTGAGTATATAATTTACTGCTATTGCCTTTGTTTTAGCTTCATTAATTTTGTATCCTGAGAAGATTTTAAACTATCTTAAAATGTTCCACAACACTGTAATGTCCCTTTCTGGTTTTGTCATGTATAAAATAATATCATGTGCAAACACAGCCAGCTTTTCCTGACTACCATACCAATTATAACCTTGAATTTCTGAGTCCCTTATTTTCTTTGTCAGTGGTTCTAAATATAATGCAAACAACAAAGGGGAAAGTGGACAACCCCACCTGGTTCCTCTACTCAAGCAGAAGTTATCAGAGAGGACACCACTGACTTTAATTTTTACATCAGATTCCACATATGCACTCCTAATCATCCTCATAATTGTATCAGGGAAAACAAATGCTTCCATTGTCCTGCTCATGAAGTTGAAGTCTCAGTCTACTCTGACTAATGCTTTCTTTGCATGAAGACCCTCCAATAACAGTGGTATTTTATTACATTCTACTTCCCTCTGGATCATCAGTGTTTTGTTAATATTGTCAAATGTTTGCCTCCTCTCCATAAAACCACACTGATCCATATGTATCAATTTTGGTACCAATTTTGCCGTTCTTTTATCCACTATAAACATGAGCACTTTATAATCATGGTTTAGTATAGAAATGGGCCTGTATGAAGTTAGATCCATGGGGAATGGACTATACAATATCAGGAATACATGAGGGGCACGATGTAGGGGAGGGGCTATACAATATCAGCAATATATGAGCAGAAATGATGTGAGGGAGGGAGCTATACACTATCATGAATATCTAAGAGGTACAATGTAGAAGACAGGACTTTACAATATCAAGAATACATGAGGGGCATGATGTAGGGAGGGCCTATACAATATCAGAAATATACAATGGGTAACAATGTGTGGGAGGGGGATAAACAATACAAAAACCAGAAACACGCAAGTGAGGCCAAGGGCATGGACTAGACCAATAATCCAAGAAGAATCAAAAAAGTCCAGCACAACTCAAATGGATCAAGTTGCATTTATTTAACATAAAAGGTGGCTAACCCCATAGTAACAAACTGGTTTTGGCTTAGAATAGCCTTCCTTAGTATTAACGCTTAAAAACAAACACCATGTTTAAATAGTTTTATACATGTGTGCACAAGCACTACTATGTCCACAGGGACCACTACCTGTCAATCTATCCCCAAATAATATAGTTTGGTGAAAATCAGTAGTGGAACTCTTTTTGTAGGGAGTAAGGTATGAATTGACCATCGTTCCTCTACGATACGAGTATAAACACTTGGGCGGGGGAATGTTAGCCAGACGTTCATTAGCTAGTAAAATGTTCCAATGATTGTTAATAATGTCTCAAAAAACGTTTGTGTTACGGCCATAGGTTGTAACAAAATGAATATTCTGAGATGTATTTTTGTTCAATGTGTCAAGCTTTGGTCGATATTGTAATAATTCCTCCCGGTCAGACTTTGCAGCATGCATACTAGCACTATGTATGGTCCCCATTTAATACCCCCTACTGAGGAATTTATTGCACAAATCCTTTGTACCTGAATTGTAAGCCTCATTACTGGAGCAGATACGTTTAATTCGCAAAAATTGTGATTTTGGTATATTGCGAATAATATGAGGTGGATGGTGACTGATGGCATGGAGCAATGTATTGAATTGAATGAATGTTTCTGTTTTCAATGTGTTGTCTAGATCCCTACTTATCAGTAAATCCAAGAATGTAATTTTGTTCCTATCCCAATTCAAAGTGAAATGGATACCCCATTTATTTTTGTTCAAATAGTCCACAAACTCCAGTAAATAGGAGGTATCTCCTTTCCATACCAACCAGCAATCATCTAAAAAGTGATGCCAGATGTCCATGCTGTCCAAAAATAAATTATGGGACTCATCATAAATTAACTGCTCCTCTATGTAACCCATGAACAGGTCTGCATAAATGGGAGCAAAATATGCACCAATTGCAGTGCCTCTAACTTGCCAATAACATTCATTCTGGAAATAAAAAACATTTTTACTTAGAACATGTTCTGTGAGGCAGGCAAACAATGTATTGAAACCTAGTAGATAGAGGTTTGCTTTATCTAACCAGTACTGTATGGCTTCTAAACCTGACCAGTGGGGTATGCTCGTATAAAGGGCTGTCACATCTAGGATGCAAAATAACCAATTGGATTCAAGTTGGACATCCCCAATAATTTGCAAAAATTGGGTGGTGTCCTTAAGTCCGGCCTTGACCAGTGATAATAAAGGCTGTAAATACTTGGTGAGGAATGCTGACAATGTTTCCGTTAAAGATCCCTTGTCTGAAACTATCGGTCTACCTGGTGGTTCCCTAAGATCGTTATGTATTTTTGGTAGTAGATATAGGTATTGTGATGTAGGATCAGGAGCTTTAAGATGATATTTGATTTCCTGTGCAATAATGCCTTCATCAAATGCTAGTTGTAAAAACTGATCTATTTCTTTCTTGAACTTAAAAGTCGGGTCCAGATGCATACACATGTAGAAAAGGCCATTGCTTAACTGTTTTTCGGCCTCCCTATGATATTGCTCCCTATCCATCACAATGACAGCCCCTCCCTTGTCAGACGGTAGAATGACTAGATTGTGGTTCTTACTAAGTTTAGTTAAAGCTACCTGTTCTTCCTTGGTTAAATTCTGTTTAGTATTAGAATAAGTTCTACCATGAAAATGTAAATATTTGAGAACACATTCTTCGAACACAGAGACATGCCTGTCCATGGGAAGCATAAATTGAGACTTGTGAAATCAAAGTCAGTAGATCTTTGAGTTTGATCATTCTATGAAAAGTACAAATTCAGGTTTAAAGTTCTACAAAAGTCATTTATATCATTGACCAAAACATGTTCATTAACAAAAAAGCAGGAACAAAATTTAGTCCCTTATTGAGTAACTTTATTTCATTGTCCATAAGATTGTGAGATGAAATGTTATGTACATTGTTATTTATGATAACATCTGTTTCAAAAGTTGCTCTATGTTGTTTCTTGGCCCTATGCTTTCTACCCCCCCCCATGTCTTTTGACCCTAAAGGATCATTCACTGGTTTCCTTTTGGCTATTGCGGACAACAGAGTGGGCAGAAAATCTATATCAGTGACAGATGATGAATCATCACCAGAAATTGTTTCTGAAAGCTCAGTTCTATTTCTGAGAATAGATCTGGGTCTTTTTCTTTTCTTGATATATCTTTGTGTAGCATCCTGAAAGCGAACATTTAGATCCATAGGGGAGGGACTATACAATATCAGGAATACATGAGGAGCACGATGTAGGGGAGAGGCTATACAATATCAGCAATCTATGAGCAGAACTGATGTGTGGGAGGGGGCTATACACTATCATGAATATCTCAGAGGTACAATGTAGAAGATGGGACTTTACAATATCAAGAATACATGAGGGGCACAATGTAGGGAGGGGCTATACAATATCAGAAATATACCATGGGTAACAATGTGTGGGAGGGGGCTAAACAATATCAGGAATATACAATGGGGAAGAATGTGGAAGAGGGGCTATGTAATAACAGGAAGAGGGGGCTATACAATATCAGGAGTAGCTGAAGGGTATGATGTAGGGGAAGTGCTTTACAATATCAGGAATACACAAGGGGTACACTGGTGGTCTGTGGTTCATGTTTACAATGTTGCCCATTATGGAAGAAAATGCACATACCTCTCAATTGTCCAGGTCTTTGCCTCAGTTGTTTGATCTGTTCCTCATAAAAATTTATGGTTGTCTGGCAAATCACTGAGCACTGAAATCACTAAATAATAACATACAATTCAGTTTCAAACTTCATATCCTTCAGAAAATGCATGCTCCTGTTACTCTAACAACTTTCTAACTTTATAAGAGCAATATTAAAAATCTGTCCCTTTTTGGGCCTTACCCCCATTATTTTAGGCTTTGCCCAGATTTCTTGCACTAAGAGGTGGACAGGCTGCAGGTAAAGGGCAGAGTTTTACCTGTAGTCTTTTGTTGTTTTTATTAGATGAAACTGGTAAATAATATAATTAAGGTTATCCTGTTAGCTTTATGCAGGATAAGCTGTAAATATTTCAAACGTGATGCCCGTTAAACTTCTCCATGTTTGGTGCTTGAATTAATAAGGAGGGTGGCACAGTGGCACAATGACTAGTATGAGCACCTCACCCCAAGAGGCTCCCCAGTTTGATTCTCAGTTGGGGTACCTAATGCATGCAATATGCATGTCCTTCCTTTGTGTATGGGAGTTCTAGTGCTCTGCTTTGCTGCCAATGACATGCAGTAGGTAGATTAGGCACTCTAACATGGCCATAGTTGTGTAGAAGAACTACCACAGCAAATGCAGTATAAACCTCTATTTTAGCAATCCCTCCCCAGTATGGGACAGGGATTATTAACAAAAGGTACATTACGGAACATGAATCCATCAAATCAGCACGCATGTTTATGAATAATGTTAATAAACACGTAAACAGGAGCATTACAGAACATCAATCTGTCCAATCAGCTCACACGTTTATGAATAATATTAAGCACGTAATTTATAAAACACGTTACAATCTGGGCAAACCCAAGCAATAGGGCTTGGAGGTACAAAAGTCCATGATATTGTAGATGTAGAAAGGTGCTAGAATAACACATTGTGCATTAGCCTTTGCTGAGCCCTTAGGGATACTAACTCTGAAACTCAAATGACTATTTATCTTAAACAATTTACTGGAAAAAGCAGACACAAATGTACACAGTTGAGAATTATGAATAAAGCAGTCATTCAGAAACACCAGAAGAGGCCAGAATGTTATGAGAGGAAAACAGAAAAACTATCCGGTGACAATTACTCTGTGAATAACATGTAGTAACACATGTTATTATACCTCAGATGGGGGGTGCTATACATGTGGTGTGTGGATTCAGCATTTCTTTGTTACTACGGAGCCTCACAGTATCTAATAGAATATAAAAGTAAAATTAAATATGTTATTTGTATGCTGTCCTAAAACAGTTTATCAACGGGTTGACGTATTTTTGAAATTATACCTTGCCACAGTGATCCTTGCCGGATTTAAATATCCTGATGTAATAAACCTTTAGAAATAACTTTCTAGGTGAGCATTTCTCACAGCTCCCTCTCTCCGCTCCTGGACTGGATTACTCCATAAATAACGTTTTCATAACTCCATCTAAGGGTCAACCCACTTCAGGAATCTCCTGCAGCACTACATTAAACAAACATACCTGTATGCTGCTGAACTATTTACCAAATCACTGATATGAATGAGTTTTAAATGCAGAATGTCTCTTGTCCTTGAAGAACTGATACCAACCAATATACAGGTGAATAAATGCTGTAATTTAAGAGAGCTTCCTGTCTCTGCATCTGTGCCTTGTGTGTATTAAGTGCTGAAAGTTGTGAAACTAATTTTCTACTTGTGGAATTGTATAACGTTGGAGTTCTAACTTGCAGCCCATTGTGATGTCAGCGAAGCAGGAAAGCATAAACAGCCTTAGGTCAAAATGCAGGCAGGCATACTTTAGGCACTGGAATGATACACCTTGCTGATGCGGTAATTGGGTATTTATTTATTTATTTTTATTTGGGGACATTAATGATAGACCTGCTTGACGATATAAAGACACCTCCAATTCACCGACCCATAGATCTCAACATCTTTCCTCAAGAATTAGGGGCAAAGTAAAAAAAAAAAATGACAGGGGTAAAAGCTCAAAATCTCTGACATTTGTTTTTTTTTTAGATATTACTACAACATAGCACCTTGCTAGAAGAAAAGGTTTTGGATCCATACAATTTCTGAAGAATAAGCACTATTGAACATTTTGCTAGAGAAAACGGTAAAAATATGAGACTAAATGAAGGACAGTCTGCAAAAATCAGGTATGATTAAGAGCTATATATGACTGGTCTCTTAGATGGATGCGTTTGAGTGGTTATTAGTGTAAGAAGCTGTGCTAATGACAGACAGGATGAACATCGTTGTGGCAGTTATAAGGACTCACTCTCATGAGACTTTTGTACAAGGGATAGACATTTACTTTAACTCACAAAGCACAATGCCAAAAGGAACCAGCTTGTATGGTTTAGGATGGGGATAAGGAATGCATTAATGGGGCACATTTATGCCTGTATTTAGCAGAAGAGAGAGGAGTAGGCAGGCTGGAGTATGAAGAACTTACAACATGATTACATTCAGTGCCAGTGCATGATCAAATGGAGCCCTAGGCAAGGAAATGGAGCAGGACCCCTGTCAAAGGAAAAATATACTTTAAAAATTATCAAAACACGGTAGGTTCAGGTTAAGGCACTTTAATCTTGCAGCAAGGAGACAAAAACGTGCTAATACAGAGTTTGTCTAACTGTTCATCCTGTCTGTCATTAGTAGTAACCTATGAACCTATGAACCTATGAATCAGGAAATGCTAACATTTTTATACACTTTCTAATAAGACATTGCCTACCAAGCTGACGTAGTGAATCACAAGTTTTGTCATCATCATTTAGTAATAATTGTTTTTACAATAGTCTGCTGGTACTATCAATTTTTGTGAGAAACTTCCTAAGAAAAACAACGTGGCCTTGGCTACCAGATATAGTTAGTTATATGCAATGTTACCATTCAAGGTACTATGGCTAATTTGAGCACAAAGCAAGTATAGATTGCAGTTCATTTCTCTAACAGTCCTTTGTCTGTTATCTCTAAACTTCTGCAGCTGCACATGTTTTCATACTTCGAACAGAGCTGATTGTTTAAAATCATTACATTTACAGAATATACAGAAAAAACAAAACCACACCACTCTGTGAGCCTCCAGAGAAAACAGTCAAAAATATGGAGAAGAAACACTGGTATGCTCACCACAGCAGAAATTCCAAGCTGAAAGCTAGTATGAAATGCACAGTCCACCGCTTCAAAAGTTAAAATCTCTTTATTAGAACACTGCAGACACAAAAGGATAAGCACTTTCGCGTGCTGTAACACACGCTTCTTCAGATCTATTTAGTCAAAAAACAGGGAGTTTATATACACTAGATGGAGTTCAATCAAGCATTTGATGCACATCAAGTAAACAATTAATGAAGCATCCAGTTTTAAAGACACAAGTTCTTGTCCAACTGTCTATGAATTCATTACTATATTAAATTTAAAACACACTAAAAACTATTTAGCACATAAAAACTCACTACCACTAGGTTGAAACTAAAAAGAGAAGAAATGCATACATATAGCCTTCCAGAGGTATGGAACAACAATAATAACTATACATAGACATCTAGAATATAGTACAAACACATACAATGCAAGCCTAAACATCAAACCCAATGAATAAAACAACTAACCAACATTAAAACATAATCAATATAAAAAATGTAAAAGACTATCTATTTTTCAAAACAGGTTTAATAGAAACATAATTGTTAATGCCTGGGGGTAGGTGGGCCCTTAATCTAAAAATCCACTGCAGTTCAACATTCTCTAATAGGTTCATATGATCACCCCCTCTACTGCTACACTTAACTATTTGTAGGACTCTGAATTTAAAGGAATGATCAGGATAGGTTATAAGATGTCTTGCCAATGCATTCTGTTCCCTATGCTGTTTAATGTCATACAGATGGTTGTACATTCTTTGTTTCAACTTTCTCTTAGTGAGTCCTACATAGAATGCATGACAAGTGTTACATGTTGCTAAGTATATAACGCTTTCCGTGTCACAGGAGGCATAAAACCTGGAAACGTATATTTAAACTGGGGATGCACAAACACCTGATCGTCAGTTATATATCTACACATATTACACTTCCTACATGGGTATGTGCCTAACTTGCAGGCGATGTTCAATACAGGATCAATGTCTACCTTAGGGTTATGGCACAACAATCTTTGTAGGTTCTTATGATTTCTATAGGCAAATTTAGGTTTATCACCCACTAACTTCCTGGTCTGATCATCTACAGTGAATAACTTCCAGTTATTGCATATGATGTATTTCAATGACTTATTATCATTAGTATAAGTAATTGTGATCCTAACATCATCTCTAATGTCTTTGACCATTCTCTTCGAATGACGACCATATGTGTTACTAGGTACAATGGGTCTATCCTCATTCAAAATTTCAGATCTAATCCTCGTCACCATATTGAAGTCATAGCCCCTTTGCAAGAATAGGTCTTCCATCAGATCTGCTTCGTTATGTCTATCTGGTTGATTCTTACATAACCTTGCTATCCTTGTAAACTGGCTTCTCACAATCCCAGGAAACGTATGCCTAGGGTGCATACTGTTGAATAATAAAAGCGTATTCTTCCAACATTCCTTCCTGTATAAAGTTGACATTAACCTGCCTCCTTGTATGGACAAAGTAATATCCAGAAAATTAATCTCTGTGTGAGAAGTCTCTAGTGTAAATCTAAGAAAATCACTGGTACTCTCAAGATACATAAGGAAATCTATAAACTCGCATTTGGACCCATCCCATACAATTAGTATGTCATCTACAAATCTCCTGTAGATGACTACTTTACGAAATGAATCATGATTGAACATGTGTTGTGTCTCCCAGTGATGCACCACCAGATTGGCATAGGTGTTGGCACACGAGGTGCCCATTGCCACTCCCCATTTCTGGTGGTAAACCAAACCTTTAAAAGAAAATACATTGTAAGACAACACTAGGTCCAAAAGTTGACAGATGAGGATCTGTTTATCATTACTGAAGGTGGTATTTGTAAGCATAAGTTCCCTTATGGCTTGTATTCCTGCCTCATTAGGGATACAAGTAAAAAGGTTTTTCACATCGAGGGTAATTAATAAGTGCCTTCCTATCTCAAGAGCTATATCAGAGTCTTCTAAAGCCTCTAACAGCTGGTAGGTGTCCTTCAAAATAGTTGGTATATTGACCACTATGGGTCGAAGTGTCCTCTCCAAGAAGACAAAGATGTTGTCTGTAGCCCATCCATCCCCTGAAACAATCGGGCGCATGGGTGGAGGGTGGATGTTCTTGTGCATCTTGGGAAGGCCCTTAATCGTAGGTATACACACATGTTCTTTATGAAAATAATCAAATAAATCCTTGCTGAATTGCTTACACATTAACATGTCAAACAAACAATCATCTATCACTTTATGGAACTCCTGTAGAACTTCCATAGATATTAGCACATAAGTTTTATCATCACTAAGCATTTCTAACATGAGAGAAACATAGTGGTCAGTGTCAAGCAGTACCAATCCCCCACCTTTATCAGCAGGCCTGATACATATTGATTCATTTTCTGTCAAAAATTTCAATGATGACCTTTCATTAGTGCTCATGTTATAATAAATGCATTTCTTTTTGTTACTATAAAAGTATTCATAAATATCATTCTCACAAAGCCTGACAAAACACTCTATGTGAGTAGGAAGGGGGGTTGAAAAAACACTTTTAGCTTTAAAAGATCGAACATCATTATGCATGCTAGAAATAGAACTCTCATTACTGTCAAACATTGGGATGGGTCCAAATGCGAGTTTATAGATTTCCTTATGTATCTTGAGAGTACCAGTGATTTTCTTAGATTTACACTAGAGACTTCTCACACAGAGATTAATTTTCTGGATATTACTTTGTCCATACAAGGAGGCAGGTTAATGTCAACTTTATACAGGAAGGAATGTTGGAAGAATACGCTTTTATTATTCAACAGTATGCACCCTAGGCATACGTTTCCTGGGATTGTGAGAAGCCAGTTTACAAGGATAGCAAGGTTATGTAAGAATCAACCAGATAGACATAACGAAGCAGATCTGATGGAAGACCTATTCTTGCAAAGGGGCTATGACTTCAATATGGTGACGAGGATTAGATCTGAAATTTTGAATGAGGATAGACCCATTGTACCTAGTAACACATATGGTCGTCATTCGAAGAGAATGGTCAAAGACATTAGAGATGATGTTAGGATCACAATTACTTATACTAATGATAATAAGTCATTGAAATACATCATATGCAATAACTGGAAGTTATTCACTGTAGATGATCAGACCAGGAAGTTAGTGGGTGATAAACCTAAATTTGCCTATAGAAATCATAAGAACCTAAAAAGATTGTTGTGCCATAACCCTAAGGTAGACATTGATCCTGTATTGAACATTGCCTGCAAGTTAGGCACATACCCATGTAGGAAGTGTAATATGTGTAGATATATAACTGACGATCAGGTGTTTGTGCATCCCCAGTTTAAATATACATTTACGCCCAGGTTTTATGCCTCCTGTGACACGGAAAGCGTTATATACTTAGCAACATGTAACACTTGTCATGCATTCTATGTAGGACTCACTAAGAGAAAGTTGAAACAAAGAATGTACAACCATCTGTATGACATTAAACAGCATAGGGAACAGAATGCATTGGCAAGACATCGTATAACCTATCCTGATCATTCCTTTAAATTCAGAGTCCTACAAATAGTTAAGTGTAGCAGTAGAGGGGGTGATCATATGAACCTATTAGAGAATGTTGAACTGCAGTGGATTTTTAGATTAAGGGCCCACCTACCCCCAGGCATTAACAATTATGTTTCTATTAAACCTGTTTTGAAAAATAGATAGTCTTTTACATTTTTTATATTGATTATGTTTTAATGTTGGTTAGTTGTTTTATTCATTGGGTTTGATGTTTAGGCTTGCATTGTATGTGTTTGTACTATATTCTAGATGTCTATGTATAGTTATTATTGTTGTTCCATACCTCTGGAAGGCTATATGTATGCATTTCTTCTCTTTTTAGTTTCAACCTAGTGGTAGTGAGTTTTTATGTGCTAAATAGTTTTTAGTGTGTTTTAAATTTAATATAGTAATGAATTCATAGACAGTTGGACAAGCACTTGTGTCTTTAAAACTGGATGCTTCATTAATTGTTTAATTGATGTGCATCAAATGCTTGATTGAACTCCATCTAGTGTATATAAACTCCCTGTTTTTTGACTAAATAGATCTGAAGAAGCGTGTGTTACAGCATGCGAAAGCGCTTATCCTTTTGTGTCTGCAGTGTTCTAATAAAGAGATTTTAACTTTTGAAGCGGTGGACTGTGCATTTGATATTAGCTTTCAGCTTGGAATTTCTGCTGTGGTGAGCATACCAGTGTTTCTTCTCCATATTTACAGAATATAGCATTGTTCATTCATTTTTCCTGACCTAGCAGATAATCACCTGCTTCTCAAGTACATTTCCAAAAGGCATAAACATGAATATTGCTGTGCTAGCAATTACTAGGTCAGAGGGCATCTTGCAAGTTTCAGAAAGCACACTGCAGTTTCAAAAAGCATCTTTTCAGTCTCATATGAAACTCAACTGTATATAAAACAGTGCATATAAAATAGAATGAAAAACGTGTTAACTTATTTAGTTTCTAATTAGCATTAAGCATACACACATTAATACATATTTTTCTGACAACTCCCCACACACATCCATTCCAGGGTCCCAGTCACTTAAACACTGTTCAAACATGACAGTGTTCATACTATTTTGAGTAACCGATCTCTGTCAGAAAGTTACATTCCCACACTGTGGAAAGTATCACATATAATTCCCCTCCACAAAGGCGGCCCCTCCACAGAACTAACCAATTACCGCCCCATAGCTATTCTCTCTCCACTCCCCAAAATACTAGAGAGATGCATTCACTCTCAGGTCTCAGGCTACCTCCTTACTAACAACCTCCTTTCCAATACTCAGCATGGTTTCCGACCAAACCATAGCACCACCACTGCCTTACTCTCCTTTACTAACACTGTCCTTCAGCATAAAAACAATGGCTATCTCTCCTCTTCTACTTTCCTAGACCTATCTAAAGCATTTGACATGGTCCCACACAAACAACTCATCTCTGTCCTCAATAACCTATCCTTCTCTCAATCAGTAACCAACTGGTTTCAGAGTTACCTATCTGACCACCAACAATCCGTTGTATGGCAGAATGGCATATCTCCCCAACTACCTGTCTCTATAGGGGTTCCACAAGGATCCATCCTTGGACCCCTACTCTTCTCTGTTTTCTCCAATAATCTAGCCTCTGCCACCAAACATGGCATACTCATACAATACACAGATGACTCAACCATCATCTGCTCAGCCCAGCCCCTACCCAAACTGCAAAATGTCACATAGGAAGCCTTTTCGTCTGTTGAAACTTGGCTATCCGATGCCCAATTAATACTCATCCCAAACAAAACTAAACTACTCATCTTCAAACCCACCAAACATACTCAAAACAACTCTCACTTTAACATCACAGCAAAAGACAACACCACTATACACCCAACAGAACACACCAAATTGCTAGGAGTGGAAATAGACAATAAACTAAAATTTGACAGTCGCATATCCATGACCATAAAAAAAGTCCACAAAAAACTAGGAGCATTATACAGAAATAAGCAACTTCTCACCAAAGCAGCAAAGATGTCAGTAGCAAATTCCCACCTTATCTCCAACCTACTTTATGCCTCTCCAATATATACTAACCTAAGGCAATGCGATCTAAACAAGCTAGAGACCTACTATAACAAAATCGCTAGATTCGCCACGGGGCATCCTACCATAGTCACCACTGTCTCTCATTTGCTGAACTGAGCTGGCTTGAACTCCCTCGCCTCCTTCAGTGGTATCAACTCTCACTCGCCCACAAACTAGTAAACCATCCACTTAATGTCCCATTCATCCGGAATCTACTCCAACCCTATCGCACCACCAGACCACTAAGATCCAGCAACGAAAGTCACTTGCAGATCACGAAAGCCAATAACTCTGCTGGTGAAGCATTATTATCTTGTGCCATAGCCAAATTAGGGAACTCCCTCCCACCCACAGTTACCTCCATACCATCATGCACCCACTTCAAGACTTTACTAAAAGCGCACCTAAAAACATGCTGGCTATGCCCTTGCAACTCCCACTCTAATATCACCCAACCCATCCAACCACTACCTTTCTTTCCACCCCACTAGCTACCTTGATTATAGCAAGCTTGGATGCTCATAAGCCTAGTACTTATTATGCAGCAGGAACTTCTTATTGTAACATTTGTCAATGTCTGTTATGTAATTCGCAGATAAAGATTCTAGTTGTCTACTGGTGTACTATGTTCTTCATCTGTAACTATGTTTGTAATTAATTGCTATGTTAATCAAATTGTTAATCACTATGTAAATCCAATGTAACTACTGTCTGTTTATTTTAACTGGGGAGCTTTTCTCCCCATGCCTCCGCTGAAAATGGACCTACGTCCAGTCGGACACTTCCAGTCAACAAATGTAAATAAATAAATAAATAGAAATCCACTCAAAATGCTATAAGAGTCGTAGGAAGACTTCCAAGCGATAGTTATAAAAAGGAATTTACTAACGCTCTTCACATTAATATACAAAAACATGCGTTTTCGTCCCTCTCCACCAGGACTTCATCAGACAACTAATTAATAAAACATTTCCATTTTTATACTTTAATCAAACCTAATTTTCCAGTAAAATCAACCCTCCAATTAAAAATAATTCAAATGCACCAATCCTATTTAACAGCTCATGAATATTTAACAAAACTAATACATATTCATGTCACCAGACTTCCAACATCATTCATAGACTCATTGTGAAACAGCACCATCTGGTGTACAAACCCTGCTATAACATACCAAATTTCATTTTGGCAATACAAAAATAGTGACAATTATGAAATTAATTCATCCATTTGTAACTTTATGTATCATAATAAATATTATTAAATTCATTATAAATAAATAATTAAATAAATAAATAAATTTAATGTATGCATATTTTGTGATAATATAGTTAATATATTTAAAATATGTTCCAACAGTTAAAATGTCTATTAAAATATTGTGTTATTAAAATATAATTGTTGTTAATCAAGATCAATAATTGTAAAAAGCTTCATTAATTTCATACTTTATTAGCTTTTAACTTTAATACAGGTTTCACAGAAACCATATCATTGAGACCCGGTTTCCTACTTGCATCTAATCTCACTTGCCACCACAGTTCTTTATTCTCCAAAATATCCTCCCATGGGCCTCCTCTTACATCCCGTTTTACTTGCTCTATTATAAACCATAAATAATTAGCTTCCTTACATTCTATCTTATGTTTATATAAGGCGTTCGTCTCTTTAGACCTGCTGATGTCATAAATGTGTTCATATATACGCCTTTTAAGGGATCTCTCAGTCTTCCCTATATAAAATGAAAAACATTTTTGACATATAGCTATATATACCACACCTTGTGTGTCACAATTGTAGTGATCCCTTCCTTTTAACTTAATATTCCTACTAGTAATGATAATCTCCTCTACATTCATTATATAGGGGCATTGTTTGCACCTTCCACATTTGAAGGTGCCTTTCTTCCTATAACTTGTTTCCCTATTGTCCATTATTGTGCTTTCAAACATGTTACGTATACATATCGGATTCTTGTATGTAACAAGAGGTGTCATATTTTTGACTTCTTCCATATCTGTGAAGGATATAAATTTCTCCCATTCCTTGTTTATTATACTTTTTATATTCCTATTGATAGAATTGAACTCTACTATTAATCTTTTCTGTATATTTTCATCTTTCCCTTTTTCACCCTTATTTCCATTTAAATTCGTATTTTCTTTAATTCCTTTTATTGGGCGAAATTTATCCTTCCTACCAATCTCGACTTCTTTCCTTATGTCCCGAATAAAATCAATAGGGTAGCCCCTTTCTAGGAACATTGATTCTAGCCTATCACTTTCTAGTGTGAAGTCCAAGTCCCTGCTTGTCATCCTTGAACCCCTCACAAACTGTCCTTTGACTATGTTTTTCTTACAATGTGAGGGGTGGGAACTATTGTAATGCAGGTAGGAGTTACAAAATGTGGCTTTTCTGAAAACCTTAGTTTCAAATTTATGGTCTATTTTAATAACCTCCACGTCTAAATAATTTAAAATGTCCCTGTTTATAACATAGGTAAACTTCAGAAAATTAGTAGATAAACTGATGTATTCAAAGAACTCATGGAATTTTTGTATTCCTCCAGTCCAGAAAATCACTATATCATCCAGGTATCTGTGATATAGTGTCCAATATTTCTTGAAACTGGAATTAATGACATATTTTTCTTCCCATTTTGAAAGAACTATGTTCGCATACGTTGGAGCACATGCTGCTCCCATGGACACTCCGCTGATTTGTTGATAAAATTCACCATCAAATATTAAAAAATTATATTTCAAAACAGTGTCCATGAGAGCAACTGTAGCTACCTTGTCTTCGTGTGTCATTTTAGAGTCTAAATAAATGCTTTCTTCAAAATACTCCATCCCTTCCTTATAAGGGATACAAGAAAACAGGTCTATAATATCTATTGTTATAAATATCAAATCTTCTTTATATACTTCAAGAGTGAGTTCCCTTAAAAAGTCCCATGAATCTTTTAATATAGTATTGTTATCCACCCAAATATGCTTTGACTTTTCATCTATGTACTTGGCTAAGGGTACTGTCAGCTCCCTCAGATGTTACTATGGGTCTAAGGGGGGGGTTGTCCTCATTTTTATGAGTTTTAGGAATCCCAAAGATAGTTGCTATTCTTGGGTTTTTGTTTTCAAGATATCTATATGTCCTAGTATCAATTACTTTCTCAGTTAACAGATTTTCTAACATCATATCAATTTTTTTATATGCTATTTCAATTTCATTCTTTGATACTATATTATATTTACTATCATCTCCTAAAATAGAATTCATTTTAGCTTCGTATAGTATTTTATCCATGATTACAATACCCCCTCCCTTATCCGGTTTCATGATTCTCACACTTTCATTGCATCTTAATTCATTTAATATTTCATATTCTTTGTCTGTCAAATTATAACTAAATCTATTATTACCCCTTACTTTTCCAACTTCTTTCTCAAGTACGTTTTCAAAGTTCCTTAGCTGTGGTAAAAGTGGTGGGTTATATACAGAACTCCTAGTCAGTCTTACTCCTTCACACTCATTTCTTTTGAATCCAGCTCTTGTAGTTAATATAGCCAAATTAATTTTCCTAACGAATAATTTGATATCTATTACAGTTCCTGCTACTTCCCCTTTCTTACTTGGAATATACTTTAAACCTTTACTTAACAAATTAAAATGATCTTTAGTCAATAAAACATCACTAAAATTATAAATAGAGAAACCTCTATACGTGCCTTTATCGTTATTAAAAATGATATCTTGGGTGTCATTAAGCTTTGTACTGGGTGAGGGGATACAACTTAGTATCTTCCCCTCCCCCTTCTCCCCCCTCTCATGTAAAAATTTCCTCTCATATTCTGGGGTGAATGAATTTCATATCCATTATTCCTTAAAGGGGGGAATTCTTCATCATAATTTTCCATTCTCCCCCTTCCCTCATCATGGTCTCTCTTGTTATAATTCTGTTGCTGAACATTTTGATTCTTAAAAGTATAATTTGTTCTTTTTTTACTATTAATGTATGCAGGTTTGGGGTAACTGGTATTATTATTATATTCTTTGATATCCCTATCCAGTTTACCCATTTTACGCTGTATAATAGTTTCACATTTAGAGTCTATGTCATTTCTAATCTTAAAATATTTCTCTTTCTCTTCTCCAATATTAAAAATTAAATCATTTTTGATACCTACATCTAGCTCATGAATTTCATTCCCCAATATTTCCTGTCTTCTTACATTGTCATCTATAATGAGCTGGACAACTTCCAGCCCACATTTATTAAATACTTTTATCAATTTTTCATGAAACAATGAGCCATTCTCCACATTGTTAGGATATTTGTACATCCTAAGCCCCTTAGGGACTATTTCTTTGATTAAACATTCAGTGAGATATGCATTCTCAATACTCAAAGTCCTGTATTGAGTCATAAGCTTAGTCAGTTCATTTAGTTTAGCCGCATAAGAAAAATCTCCAGTACGGTTTTTATAAGCTTGCTGATTGTCATTTTTAAATAAATAGTCTTTTTTTAACCATTCAATTGTAGTTTGATTTACCAAACCAACAGTACCTTTGGAGAGCAGTGAAGACTTAGGTCTAGCCCCCTGCGAAGCATAGTTCATTTCCGTCAAATCTGATCTTTCGATTCCTTTCACCAACAAACTAGGCGTCTTCATGGGATTAAAATTCGTCCCTTCTATGTCCTCAGGGTCGCCGGCTACCTCGTCTCTGCCAATAAGCTCCCTCTTTCTCTTGGACGTTGGCCCCATGGATCTCTCCGGTAAACCGCCATCACTAAACCATCCACTTAATGTCCCATTCATCCGGAATCTACTCCAACCCTATCGCACCACCAGACCACTAAGATCCAGCAACGAAAGTCACTTGCAGATCACGAAAGCCAATAACTCTGCTGGTGAAGCATTATTATCTTGTGCCATAGCCAAATTAGGGAACTCCCTCCCACCCACAGTTACCTCCATACCATCATGCACCCACTTCAAGACTTTACTAAAAGCGCACCTAAAAACATGCTGGCTATGCCCTTGCAACTCCCACTCTAATATCACCCAACCCATCCAACCACTACCTTTCTTTCCACCCCACTAGCTACCTTGATTATAGCAAGCTTGGATGCTCATAAGCCTAGTACTTATTATACAGCAGGAACTTCTTATTGTAACATTTGTCAATGTCTGTTATGTAATTCGCAGATAAAGATTCTAGTTGTCTACTGATGTACTATGTTCTTCATCTGTAACTATGTTTGTAATTAATTGCTATGTTAATCAAATTGTTAATCACTATGTAAATCCAATGTAACTACTGTCTGTTTATTTTAACTGGGGAGCTTTTCTCCCCATGCCTCCGCTGAAAATGGACCTACGTCCAGTCGGACACTTCCAGTCAACAAATGTAAATAAATAAATAAATAGATACATTTTCTTCTTTACTTTTACAATAATTAGAAAATATTTGTATTTAATTTAAAATGTTTTTTTAATTTTCGTAGCTTAGACTCTGATGACTATTTCCTAAATAAAATGATCTCACAGTCAAAACAATGAGTCTTGTCTCTTCCTACACTCAGTCACAATCTTCCTTCATAGGGCAGAGACTGCTGTCACTACATCTGGCTTTGATATTGGAGGACCTCTGCCACAAGGCCCTAACCTAAAAGTCTACTATGACTTTTGTCATCCTTTCATAGGCAGTGGTTACTACATCTAACCTCAATATTGCATGACTTCTGCAACAAGACCCTAACCTACAAATTTGCTGAGACTTTTGTGACTATTTCCTAACCTGTGGTCAATATGTCTATATGTCTGACCTCAATATTGCAGGGGCTCTGCCATATCATCTTCATATACAAGTTTACTGAGACTTTTTTCACTGTTTCATAGCTTGCAGTCACTATGTCTGACCTCGATATTGCAGCAGCTCTGCCAGACGACCCTAACTTACAAGTTTACAGAGACTTTTGTCATTGTTTCCTAGCCTGTGGTCACTGTATGTGACATCAATATTGTCCGAACTCTGCCTCAATGCCCTAACATACAAGTTTACTGAGAATTTTGTCAGCGTTTCATACCCCATGGTGACTATGTCTGACTTCGATATTGTAGGTGGTTTGCTACAAGTCGCCCTTCAAGTTTACTCAGGATTTGTAATTGTTTCATAGCTTGCAGTCACTATGTCTAACCTTGATTTTGCAGGTGATCTGCCACAACACCTTAACTTACAAGTTTACTGAGACTTTGTCATTATTTCATAGCCTGCGCTTGATACATCTGACCTTGATATTGCATGACCTCTGCCTCAAGACAATAACCTACAAGTTTACTGACATTTTTGTCATTGTTTCCTAGCCTGCAGACACTATTTCTGAACTCCATATTGCAGGAGCGCTATCACAAGGCCCTAATCCAGAAGTCTACTGAGACTTTTGTCATTGTTTCATAAGAAGCAGTCAGTCAGTCACTACTTCTGAGCATGATATTGCAGATGCTCTGCCGCAAGACCCTAACCTACAAGTTTACTGAGAATTTTTTCATTGTTTCAGTCTGCACTCATACAAAACTCCTCGGCGTGACAATCGACAACAAACTCAGATTTGACCAATACATAGCCATCACAGTTAAGAAAGTTCACATCAGACTTGGCTCACTGTACAGAAGCAACCCATTCCTCACTGACAATACCAGACTAGCCATATCCAGAACCTTCCTCCTCTCCACAGTCCTATATGCTTTCTCCCTCTTTATCAACTTAAAAAATTCAGACTTAACCAAATTGGAAACTTGCTACAACAAAATAGCCCTCTATGCAGCCAACCTTCCCCACCAAACCCACCATTGTATTGCTCTACATAAATTACATTGGCTCAAGCTACCTAACCTTCTCCATCTCTACCAATTTAAATTCACACACAATATCATCTTCCATCCTGACAGCTGCCCATCCCTCAAGGAACTTGTTCCCTACTCATGCCCACAAAGTCTAAGATCTGCAGACAGAAACTTTCTCACAGTAAACAAATCTAACAACACTCACGGAAAAGCCCTGTTCTCAAATCAAATAGACAAGTTGTGGAACTCTCTATCCCACACCCTCCGAAACACACCTGAATTTACCAGTTTCAAACAACTACTATTTGAACATCTATCCAAGAACTGGCATTGCTCCTGCACCTGACCTGACTGACAAGATATCTATAACTCTCTCAACACACTGTCCACTACTTACCGCATTTTCTCCCTCTCCAAAGTGTTTAAAAATATATATATATATATATATAAAGGAAATCTCATTTGTTCGTAACTATTATTTAATATGTATACTGTACTAATTTTATTTTTCTCACAGTGATCTTCACTGAAAAGTTTGTGTGATTTTGTTTTTGAACCTGTATCTACAAGAAAACTGTATTGAATACTACTTTGTATAGACTAGGTGATGTGTATCTCCATCTTACTGTATGTATACTATTGTACTGTTTAATTATTGTATTTTGCTTATATTCTGTGGAGCTTTTCTTCCCGGGCCTCCACTGAAAATGGGTTAAGTACTGGCCCAGTCGCACTTTCCCGGTAACCAAATGTAAATAAATAAAGTAACTCCATATTGAAGGAGCTCTACCACAAGGCCCTAATCCAGCTGTCTACTGAGACTTTTGTCATTGTTTCATAGGCAGCGGTCACTACCTCTGACCACAATACTGCAGGAGATCTACCACAAGGCCCTAACCTACAAGTGTACTGCGACTTTTGTCATTGTTTCATAGCCAGCAGTCAGTCTGACCTTGATACTGCAGGGGGTCTGCGACACAGCCTTAGCCTACAAGTTTTCTGAGACTTTTGTAATTGTTTCCTAGCCTGCGGTTACTACGTGTGACCTAAATATTGCAGGCTCTCTGCCACAAGGCTCTACTCTTCAAATATATTGTGACTTTTGTCATTGCTTCCTTATATGCAGTCACATCGTCTGACCTTGATGTTGCAGCAGCTCTGCCACAGCACACTAACCTACAAGTTTACTTTGACTTTTGTCATTATTTACTAGCCTGCTGTCACTACGTCTGACATGAGTATTGCAGGACCTCTGCCTCAAGGCCCTAATCTACAAGTTTACTGAGAATTTTGCCATTGACCTTGCAGTCACTACATCTGACCTCAGAATTGCAGGAAATCTGCCACAAGACCCTAACCTACAAGTTTACTAAGACTTTTGTTATTGTTTCCTAGCATGCAGTCACTAAGTCACTACATCTGACCTTGGTATTGCAGGAGCCTTGCCACAAAGCCCTAACCTACAAGTTTAATGAGACTTTTTCCATTATTTCATAGCTTGCACTCAATACGTCTGACCTTGATATTGCAGGAGCTCTGCCACAAGGCCCTAACCTACATGTTTACTGAGAATTTTTTCATGTTTCATAGCCTGCAGTCACTATGTCTGACTTTGATATTGCAGCAGCTCTGCACAACACCCTAACCTAGAAGTTTAGTGAGACTTTTGTCAGTTTCCAAGCCTGCGGTCAATTATTCTGACATCGATATTGCATGAGTTCTGACTCAAGGCCCTAAGCTACAAGATTACTCTCATTGTTTTATAACCTGCAGTCTCCATATCTGACCAAAATATTTTGCAGGAAATCTGCCTCAAGGCCCTAACCTACAAGTTTACTGAGACTTTTGTCATTGTTCATAAGAAGCGGTCAGTCGGTCACTACTTCTGAACATGATAATGCAGGAGAACTGCCAGAAGGCCCTAACCTTCAAGTCTGATATGACTTTTGTCATTCTTTCATAGGCAGATGTCACTACATCTGACCTCGATATTCCAGGAGTTCTGCAACACACCCATAACCAACAAGATGTAATGGGATCCTATCTCGCCTACATTCATAACTGATGGGTTCAGATCCGATCCGTCGGCTCCGACTTGGCCACTATACACTAGAACGAAGTCTCTCATTGGCTGGGCTACCCCATATCCCATAATGCACCACACCTGCTTCCCCAGATCTCGTTTGCCGCTTTTCAAGCCGGACGTGGTCTCGACTTGGCTGGAGCTAAGTGTTTTTTCTTGACCTTTTGGTCTTTTTTGACTAGGGTTTCTGTCAGAATTTGAACAAACAGCTGTTTTAACAGCTTTGTGAGCGTTTGTGGTCAGTTTGGTGTAAAATTTAATTTTACTCCTTTTCGTGCTACTAGTGGACTGGGCAAGGCCCATTTAAATTAGAGGGCCTTTGCCCTTATTGTGTATTTTCTAATTTTTCTTGTAGTGTGACTGAATTAGTTTTCGGGCTAAACCCATTTAAGTTAGAGGGCTTTAGCCCACGTAGTTCCTTCTCTGTGTGTTTGACCTGTTGTGTCGGGCTAAGCCCGTTTAAGTTAGAGGACTTTAGCCCATACATTTGTTACTGTTTTTTTCCTTGTTGTCAGTTACCTGGTTTTTCTTCTGAAAATGTCTAAGGAGCAAAAGTCAGGGTTCAAAAAGTGTACAAAATGTAATTATAAAATGTCTATTACAGACAGCCATGCTGTCTGCATGTACTGTTTAGGGCCTAAACATTTACAGGATACTTGCAGTGTCCATCACGCTTTTTCCTCCAGGGTTCTCCAGGAGAGAAAAAACAAATTGATACTTAGGGGTTTGATTAAGCCTTCATTTGAAGAAGCTTTGGCTTCATCTCCAGCTTCAAAAAAGAAGAGATCGTCGGCTCCGACCAGTCCGTCGGGCCCGACACCCAAGAAGCATAGATCGTCGGCTCCGACCAGTCCGTCGGACCTGACAGCTAAGAAACAAGGGTTGACTTCTTCTTCCTCGGCTCCAATGGCTTCGGAGCCAATGGCTGAAGTGTCTGCCACGGTGCTTCTTTCCTCGGCTCCATTGGTGTCGGAGCCGCAGGTTAGTGCATCAAGAGGCCAATCACCTACCTTGGCTCCCTTGGTCTCAGAGCCGTTGGAGGTGTGCAGCTCAGACTCTTCCCCCTCGGCTCTGGAGCCTCCTTCGGCGCCAACACTGTTGCAAACTGTCCCGGTCTCGGGTCCGATAGTGCTGGAACCCTTTCGGAGCCGATCCCCTGCTTTGTCGGAGCCGAGGCAGAAGTCTTCTCGGCCCCAATCTGTTTCCTCCAAATCCTCTAGGTTATTGGATTCGGATTTGGATAGGGTTATCCAGAGGCTGTTCCAGTCCCCAGCTTTTACTAAAATGATCTCGGCTCCAGCCCACGCGGCTTCGGAGCTGACTCCACATCCCATGCATTTGATTCCTCCTCCGACCCCCTTGGAGCCGTTGGAGTCGGTGTAAGTAGAACAGAGCGGAATCATCCAGTCGGAGCAGGGACCCCCTCAGAGTTTCTCTGCTCCGACTTTCATTCCTACCCTGTCCTCGGTGTCAGGGTTTGGTACCGGGTCTTCCTCGGCAGGGGCCAAGGGCAACACTGTGGAGCTCGCCTCTTTGATGCCCAGTCTTCCCCTTGGAGCATCGGCCGCAGGTATTCCCAGTACCGCCGTGGTCTCTCAGCAAGTGCCCTCTGCAGAGTCTGGAGGTCATGCTTTTGAGGCCATGAAGAGTGCACTGGCCATGACCTTGCCGATTCAGCAGGTTTCTACCTCACCGTCCCAAGTTTTGGGTACTGGTGCCTCTGGAGACATTCTTTCCCACGACAGTGGGGCCCCAGGGCCTGAGGATACCCCCTTGGGGGGGGTTCCCTTTTCCCGGGGGGTCCTTCTGAATCTGCTTCGGATGAACCCCCAAGGAAGAAACTGTGTAAGAGGAAGCACGTTGATTCCCAAGATGAATCCATCACTTCAGATACTGACCTCGATGATGCGGAGGGGTCCCCTAAATCGTCCTCGGATGATGTCTCTTTCTCGGATATCCTTGAGATCTTGAGACAGAGAGGCGATTGGCAATCCAAAGCCCCTACCGCTGAGGAGTCAGTTTTCCTCAAGGCCTTTGGGGCCCAGCCCTCCTCCTCCTGGGTGTCTCCACCCTTCGACAAGTTATTGGACCTAATCTCTCGGAGGGTGTGGGAACATCCTGATACGGTGGAACCGGTGCCTGCCAGGCCCAATAAGTTTCTTTCAGCCCCTCCCCAGAAGGAATTCCTCACTAAGGGTGTTGCGGTTGATGCTATGGTGGTGGCATCTGCCACTCAGCAGGACGTGGCAGAGGCTTCAACGTCTATTCATCCTCCTAATAAGGATTCTAGTAGCATGGATAGGTACGGGAAGTGTACCCTTTCTTCAGCGACCTTTACCATGCGGTCGCTGAACTATCTCTGTCATTTTGCAAGGCTCCAAAGGGACCTCCTCAAGGAGTTAGGAGAGTCCCTTGTGGGTAACCTTCCTGAGGCATTAGCACAGACCGTAGGCGCCCAGATGACTACCCTAACTTCTATTGTTAACTCATCCATGAGGCTCATTTCCTATGCAGCCGAAGGGGCGAGTAGAGCAGCGGGTACAGGAGTGGCTCTTAGGAGACAAGCCTGGTTACGCTTGTGTCCACTCGCGGAGGCCTTTAAGTCTTCCTTCGCCGACGCCCCCTTTGATGGGTCTTCTTTGTTTGGACCCAAGGTGAAGGACACTCTTACTCGGTGCGAGCAGGAGGGCAAGACCTTGACTGCCGTTGGGGCCCATTTTTCCGCTCCCTCTAGACCTTATCCCAAGGCCCAGAGAGGAGGGAAAATGTGGTTCAGGAAATCCCAAAAGTTCTTCTCTACTCCACCGAGTGATCCCCCCTCCAGAGGCAGGGGGGGGGATTCAGGAAGACACCGCCCTAGAGGTGGCAGAGGCCCCCGTAACTCTGGAGACCGCAACTCCTTTCGTGGTTCCTCCTACCCTCAATGTCCCTAGGATGTGGCCCGGCTGTGCTTCTCTGGAGCCGGTCGGGGGTCGTTTTGCAAAACACCCACAGGCTTGGGAATCGATAACCAAGGATCAGTGGGTGCTTCGCATTGTAACCGGAGGTTACCTCATCCCCTTTTTCAAGCCCCCTCCTCCTACAAGGAGAATCCCGGACGTGCCACCCAGTCAACGGGATCTGGCAGCCGAAGAAGTTTCAAAGCTGCTAAGCAAAGGGATTATCCAGCCCGTCCCCACCGACCAGATCGGATCAGGAACTTACTCAAGATTATTTTTGGTTGCCAAAAAAGACAGGGGATGTAAGGCCCATTTTGGACCTCAGCCTTTTGAATCGTTTTGTGAAGAAGTCCAAGTTCCAGATGGTCACCCTTCAGTCCATTCTCCCGTTATTGGAGAAGGACGTCTGGATGTGCTCCATAGACCTCAAGGACGCTTACTATCACATATCGATACATCAGGAGTCCAGAAGTCATTTACGCTTCCGCCTAGGAACCAGTGATTTCCAGTTTCGTGCACTGCCCTTTGGTCTCACCACAGCCCCCAGGGTGTTTACCAAGTGTCTGGCAGTGGTGACAGCTCACTTGAGAAGTCTCGGATTCCAACTGTTTCCCTATCTCAATGACTGGCTCCTCACTGCCACCTCCAAGCATCTACTGATTCGAGCGCTGATGGCCACAGTAACCTTGGGTCTCTCGCTGGGAATCACCTTCAATTGGAAAAAATCTTTGCTGCGGCCATCTCAGCGTATCACTTTTATAGGCGCAGAGTTAGACACAAAAAGGATGCGGGCATTTTTTCCATCAGAGAGAATTCAGGTTCTACAATCACAGGTTCTAAATTTGTTACCCAAATATCGAGTTCCTGCCAGACAGATTCTTCAGTTATTGGGTTCGATGGCTGCAACTATCCTCCTAGTACCATTAGCCAGGCTGCACATGCAGGTGCTGCAATGGCTATTATCGGTTCAATGGTCATACCAAGAACTTCCCCTGAACCACCTAGTTCTGATTACGGACAGTTGTCATCGGGACCTCCGTTGATGGCTATGTCGGTCCAACCTGGACCGGGGGCGTCCTTTCGCCCTTCAGCCCCCTGTTGCTACAGTGACCACGGACGCCTCCCAGATAGGGTGGGGGGGTCATTATCTGGACAGGTCTGTCCAAGGCACTTGGCAGGATTGCGAAGCGCATCTTCACATCAATATCCTGGAAATGAGAGTGGTGCTTCTGGTTTTACAAGCACTTCATCATGCTCTCCCCCAAGGTACTATTGCGATTCTATATGACAACATGTCGGTAGTTTGGCACATAAACAAGCAGGGCAGAACCAGGTCCTATCCCCTTTGCAGGGAGGCAATGAGAGTATGGCGCTGGGCCATAGCCTCTCGACGTTTCTTAGTAGCCACGCACATTCCGGGAAAAGCCAATGTGATTGCAGACAGGCTCAGCAGGACTCTCCTGTTTCCCCACGAGTGGTCCCTCAACAACAGAGTGGCTGCGCAGATCTTCGCCAAATGGGGCCTCCCTTGTTGCGACTTGTTTGCCAGCCCCAACAATGCGAAGTGCAGAGAGTTCTTCACTCTGACACCCTCTCAAGGACAGTCTCCCAGGGATGCTCTAGCCCACAATTGGCCCCCCGGTCTGCTTTATGCCTTCCCCCCGATTCCCCTTCTCCCAAGGGTGATTCAGAAGGCTCTTCATGTTGGGTGCCACATGATTTTGGTCGCCCCACATTGGCCCCGTCAGGTTTGGTTCTCATTTCTCCAGAAGTATATGGTACAGGGCCCCTGGATTCTGGACCCAGTGCCAGATCTGTTATCCAATCCATCGGGACACTCTCATCCATCCCTCTGGTCGCTGGGACTGGCTGCTTGGTTACTCCACTTCCATCCTTAGTTAGAGATCTTTCTCTTTCTTCGGAAGTGATGCACATCTTGTCTTCTTCCCACAAGCCATCTACCGTTAAGCTGTATTCCAGCAAATGGAAAAGGTTTGTTTGTTGGGCCCAGCAGCGAGGCATTGATCCTCTTACGGCCCCAGTTCCGCAGGTCTTGGAATTTCTAGCTTCATTGTTTCATTCTGGCTCTTCAGTCTCCACACTTAAAGTTCAACTGGTGGCTATATCTAATTTTCATGTTGCTATAGAGCCTTCTTTAATGGCCAACAGACTTTGCAAGTCCTTTCTTAAGGGAGCCTGGCTCCTCAGGCCTCCTATGGCTCATCCCGTGCCCCCTTGGGACTTAAATTTGATTCTGGCCTCCTTAACTGCCCGTCCCTTTGAGCCGGCAGCCACTTGTGATGTAAAATTCCTGTCTTGGAAAACTGCTTTTCTAGTGGCAATAACTTCTGCTAAGCGTGTTTCAGAGCTTCAGGCTCTCTGTTCTTCCCCTCCTTATTTGATCTTTCACAAAGACAGAGTTTCCCTTAGATCGATTCCATCCTTTTTGCCTAAGGTAGCATCCCCTTTATGCATTCAGCAATCATTGGAGCTCCCAGTTTTCTTTCCAAATTTTTCTAATGGAGCAGAATATACCTTCCACCAGTTGGATGTTCACAGGCAACTGCGTTTTTACTTGGATAGGACCACTCAGACTCAAAAATCTGACCAACTGTTTGTGTCTTTTGCAGAGAATAGGTTAGGTCTTCCAGTTGGCAAAGCCACCATTGCCAAATGGATTAAGGATTGCATCTCTTTCATTTATTCCCAGTCAGGCAGAGAGTTGCCTTTCCCAGTCAAAGCTCATTCTACCAGGGCTATGGCCACCTCTATAGCTTTTCATTCCAAAGTTTCAATAGATGATATTTGTGCGGCTGCTACTTGGTCTTCTCCGCACACCTTCATTTCTCATTACAAGCCTGATGTGGCTTCCCGAGGCAGAGCTTCATTTGGTTCCGCAGTTCTCAGGAGTGTGTTCCAGTGAGCCACCCGGGGTTTTAGGTGCTAGGGACGCTGTCCCATCAGTTATGAATGTAGGCGAGATAGGATCCCATTACAGCTTTTAGTTATGTACTTACCATAACTTTGGATGTATAGGATCCATCTCGCCTACATTCATACATACCCACCCTCCTTCCCCCTACCTTTTGGATTTGGAGGAAACATTGGTCTTGCTGAGCTCTTCTCTGGAAGGGCTCTAGTTGGTTACAGTTATTGGTATGTGTTTCTGTACCTGTATGTATGTATGAAAGCGAACAAACAAGATCTGGGGAAGCAGGTGTGGTGCATTTTGGGATAAGGGGTAGCCCAGCCAATGAGAGACTTCGTTCTAGTGTATAGTGGCCGAGTCGGAGCCGACAGATCGGCTCCGAACCCATCAGTTATGAATGTAGGCGAGATGGATCCCATACATCCAAAGTTATGGTAAGTACATAACTAAAAGTTTTCTGAGACTTTAATAATTGTTTCCTAGACTGCGGTTACTATGTATGACCTCGGTATTGCAGGAGCTTTGCCAGAAGACCATAACCTACAAGTTTACTAAGATGCTTGTCATTGTTTCATACCCCATGGTTACTACACCTGACTTCGATATTGCAGGAGCTCTGCCACAAGGCTCCACTCTTCAAGTTTACTTAGAATTTGTCATTGTTTCTTAGCCTGTGGTCACTATGTCTGACCTTGATTTTGCAGGCGCTCTGCCACAATGCCCTAACTTACAAGTTTACTGAGATTTTGTCATTGTTTCATAGCCTGCGCTCAATACGTCTGACCTTGATATTGTAGGAGCTCTGCCACAAGTCCCTAACCTACAAGTTTAATGAGACTTTTTTTATTTTTTCCTAGCATGCGGTCTCTACTTCTGACCTTGATATTGCAGGAGCTCTGCCACAAGGCCCTAACCTACAAGTTTATTGAGAATTTTTACATTGTTTCATAGTCTACAGTCACTACATCTGACCTCGTTTTTGCAGGACCTCTGATAAAAAACCCTAAACTATAAGTTTACTCAGACTTTTGTCTTGTTTCATAGCATGTGGTCACTATGTTTGACCTCAATATTGCAGGAGGTCTGTCACAGTGGGACTTTTGTCATTGTTTCTTAGACTGCGGTCACTACTTCTGACATTGATATTGCATGAGCTCTGCCTCAAGGCCCTAACCTACATGTTTACTGAGAATTTTCTCATTGTTTCATACCCTGCAGTCTCCAAGTCTGAATTTGAAATTGCAGGAGCTCTGCCACAAGGTCCTAACCTACAAATTTACTGAGACTTCTGTCATTGTTTCCTACAAGCAGGCACTATGTCTGAACTCCATATTGCAGGACCTCTGCCACAAGTCTTTAACCTACAAGTCTACTGAGACTTTTGTCATTGTTTCATAGGCAGCAGTCACTACATCTGACCTCGATATTGCAGGAGTTCTACGACACAGTCCTAACCTACAGGTTTTCTGAGACTTTTGTAATTGTTTCCTAGCCTGCGGTTACTACGTATGACCTCAATATTGCAGGCACACTGTCATAAGACCCTACCCTACAAATTTACTGAGAATTTTGTCATTATTTCCTTACCTGCAGTCACATTGTCTGACCTTGATATTGCAGGAGCTTTGCCACAACACCCTAACCTGCAGGTTTACTTAGACTTTTGTCATTTTTTACTAGCCTGCGGTCACTACGTCTAACATAAGTATTGCAATATCTCTGCCACAAGGCCCACATCAAGAAGTTTACTGAGAATTAAGTCATTGTTCATACCGTGCGGTCTCTGCATCTGACCTTAAAATTACAGGAGCTCTGGCACATGACCCTAACCTATAAGTTTACTGTGAGTTTTGTCACTGTTTACTAGCCTGCGGCCACTATGTCTGACATCAGTATTGCAGGACCTTTGCCACAAGGCCCAAATCTAGAAAGTTTACTGAGAATTTCGTCGTTGTTTCATGCCCTGCGGTCTCTACGTCTGACCTCTGAATTGCAGGAGTTCTGCCACAAAACCTTAACCTATAAGTTTACTGAGACTTTTGTCATAGTTTCATAGCAAGTAGTCACTGTGTTTGACTTTGATATTACAGGAGCTCTGCCACAAGGTGCTAACCTACAACTGTACTGAGACTTTTGTCATTGTTTCATAACATAAGGTTACTACATCTAGCCACAGTATTGAAAGACCTCTGCCACAAGGCCCTAACCTACAGGTTTACTGAGTCTTTAGTCATTGGTAAATAGCCTGCAGTCAGTATGTTTGACCTTGTTATTGAATGATGTCTTCCACAGGACCCTAGTCTGCAATGTTACTGAGACTTTTGTCATTGTCTCATAGCCTGAGGTCACTACATCTAACCTCAATATTGCAGGAGCTCTGCACAAGGTCCTAATCTACAAATTTACTGAGACTTTTGTCATTGTTTCATAGCCACTGTTCACTATGTCTGATCTTGACAATAGAGGAGCTCAGCCACAAGGCCCTAACCTACAAGTTTACTGAGGTTTCTGTCATTATGTCATAGCCATCAGTTACTAGATCTGACCTCGATATTACAGGAGCTCTGCCACAAGGCCCTAATGTAGAATTTCACTGAAACTTTTGTCATTGATTCATAGTCATTACATCTGACCTTTATACAGTAGTTCTGCCACAGTGCTCTAACCTGCAAGTTCACTGAGACTTTTGTCATTGTTTCATAGCCTGCAGTCAGTACGTCTGACCTTAATATTGAATGTTGTCTACAACAAGGCCATAGCCTCCAAGGTTACTGAGACTTTGCCATTTTCTCATAGCATAAAGTCACTACATCTGACCTCGATATTGAAGAGGCTGTGCCACAAGGCCCTAAACTACATGTTTACTGAGACTTTTATCATTGTTTCTTAACCTGCAGTCACTACATCTGACAGCAACATTGGAGGAGCTCTGTCAAAAGGCCCTACTCTACAAGATTACTGAGACATTTGTCATTGTTTACTAGCCTGCCGTCACTACATCTGACCTCGATATTAGGAGCTGTGCCACAAGGCCCCTACTCACATGTTTACAGAGACTTTTGTCATTGTTTCACAGCTGTGGTCACAACATCTTACCTCAGTTTTACAGGAACTCTGCCACAGGTTCCTAACCTACCAGTTTAATGAAATTGTGTCATTGTTGCATAGCTTCTGGTCATTATATCTGACCTTGATATTGCACCAGTTCTACCACAAGGATCTAACCTACAAGTTTACTCAGACATTTGCCATTGTTTCCTTGCCTGTGGTCACTACATCTTACTTCAGTATTGCAGCAGCTGTTCTATAAAGACCTACCTACAAGTTTACTCAGGGTTTTGCCATTGTTTCCTAGCCTGCAGTCACTGTCTGTGACCTTGATATTGAAAAGAGCTCTTCCACAAGGCTGTAAACTACAACTTTATTGAGACTTTTTTCATTGTTTCATACCTTGTGGCCAGTATGTCTAACCTTCATATTGCAGGAGCTCTGGCACCATGGCCCTAGCCTACGAGGTTAGTGAGACATTTGTTATTCTTTCATAGCATGCAGTCATTGCATCTGACTTTACCACAATACCCTAACCTACAAGTTGACTTAGAATTTTGTCATAATGTCTTAGCCTGTGGTAACTACATCTGGCCTCAACATTGCAGAAGCTCTGCTACAATGCCCTACCCTACCCTACAAGTTTACTGAGACTTTTTTCATTGTGTCATAACCTGCAGCCATTATGTCTGACCTCAAATTTGCAGCAGCTGTGCCACAACACCATAACCTACAAATTTACTGAGTTTTGTCATTGTTTCCTAGCTTGCGGTCATTACGCCTGACATCAATATTGCAGGAGCTCTCTCAGAAGGTGCTGAATTAAAAGTTTAGTGAGGCTTTTGTCATTGTTCCACACCATGTGGTCACTACGCCTGATCTCAGTATTCCAGGAGCTCTGCCACAAGTCCATCACCTGAAAGTTTACTGCGACTTTTGTCTTTGTGTCATACCATGTGGTGAAAATGTCTGACATCAGCATTGCAACTCTGCCACAAGAACCTTCTTTCAAGTTTATTCAAACGTTTGTCATTCTTTCATTGCCTGCGGTCACTGCATCTGACTGTGACTAAGCAGGAGCTCAGATACAAGGCCTTAACCTAAAAGATTACTGAGACTTTTATTATTGTTTTGTAACCTGCAGATGCTAGGTCTTCCCTTCATATTGTAGGACTTCTACCACAAGACCCTAACCTACAAAATTACTGAGTACTTTGCCATTATTTCATAACCTGTGTCAGAAGTTCTGGTCTCAATATGGCAGGAGCTCTACCACAAGACCCTACTTTTAAGTTTACTCAGGTTTTTATCATTCTTTTGTTGCCTGCGGTCACTATGTCTGACCTGGATATAGCAGCAGCTCAGACATAAGGCCTAGCCTAAAAGATTACTGAGACTTTTGTGATTGCTTCATAAACTGCGGTCACTATGTCTTACCTGGATGTTGCAGAAGCTGTACCATAACACCCTAACCTAAAAGATTACTGAGACTTTTGCCATTGTTTTATAACCTGTGGCCACAAGTTCTAATGTCAGTATTGCAGGAGCTCTGCCACAAGACCCTACTTTCAAGTTTACTCATAATTTTTTCTTTCTTTCATTGCCTACGGTCACTACTTCTGACATGGATACTAATACTAATATCTAATACTCTGTATGATTTTTGTTGTTCTCCTTAAGAGTCTGCATCCAAAATCCCAATAAATCCTTATTTCTTGAGCTTTATCCCTGTATCATCGTCATTCCTTTCCACACTGAATTATAGTTTTCTGCTTGTGATATATATAAGTGCCTTAACCATATTGCTCAAAAATCCCCCCTCAAATTGGGCAATTCTAGTCTGCCTTGTTCTATTGGAAGAATCAGCTTATTCCATGTGACACTTGTTGTTTTCCCTTCCCAGATAAAATCATTCAACTCTTTTTTTAATTGGTATCCACAGCTCCTCTGGTTTATAAAAAGATGCCTGACCTGTGTATAAGGCTAAACAGACTAAAAACATTTTAATTGCTTATATCTAAGTATCTATATCCATATAGCAAAGATTCCACTTTCTATATTTTTGTATTATCTTCTGTTTGGTCTCTTCCTATATATCCTTAGCTGCCACAACAGACCATTTCTAATCCATAATTCTAAATACTTCATTTTATCATGTCTCCATAAATATGGATATTGTTGGACCAATTCCTGTGTGGGGACATAATTTACCTCTATTACCTTTTTTTAGCTTCATTCATTTTGTATCCCGAGAAGATTTGAAACCATCTTAAGATGTTCCACAACACTGTGATGTCCCTTTTTAGTTTTGTCATGTATAAAATAATATCATATGCAAACAGAGCCAGCTTTTCCTGGCTACCATACCAATTATATCCTTGAATTTCTGAGTCCCTTATTTTCTTTGCCAGTGCTTCTAAATATAATGCAAACAACAAAGGGGAAAGTGAACAACCCTGCCTGGTTCCTCTACTTAATCATAGGATCATATGAAGTTACTAAGCTATTGGCCCTGAGGCCCTTACAAGCCTAGTCAAGAATTTAGCCCATGTTCCAACAAGTCAGCACTCTATGCGACTGTCCAGCAGGGACATAGGTGGAATCCGAGGGGTGTATTTTCTGTTCTCCATCCAGTTATCCAGGTTGTGCTTAAAAAGGATTAATGAGGTACTCTACTTTATGTGGAGAGGGAGCAAAGAGAGAGTCTCTGGGACACAAATCTGTACCGCCAACAAGTCCTACTAATGTCACAGACCAGGTTGAGCTCTCTCGTGCAGGTTACTTTAGTGGAGCTTGACTTGCAGATATGTAGCAGTCCCATCAGGGTGAGGTCTGAGATTGCTTTGTATGTCAGACAAGGTCACCTCTGAGGAGTCTGTAGAAGACTGAGTAGAGGGACAGGGCTTTTAGCCTATCTGTGTAGGGTGTATGCTTGAGGCTCTGACTTCTCCGGGTGAGGAATTTCTGTGGTCTCTCCAGCTGTTGCATGTGCTTTGCGAGGTACATGCAGAAAGGGGCATTGTATTCAATAATCGGTCTTATAAGGGAAGAATACAGGGATGTTAAGACCACCTAGTCCATGGATGAAATACCCTTACTAATGAGGTGGGCCATGTAGAAAGCTTTCCAAACAACAGAAGCAATATGGTGGTCAAAAGTCAGTTTGCTATCAACCTGGATTCCCAAGTCCCTCATGACTGATTGTGTGCTTAGTGCCTTATTATCAATGTGATAATTTGTGGGAACATCATTCTCCCCAAAAGAGATGATGATGCATGTTTTGGCATTTGGTTTGAGGCCATGTTTCTGGCACCAATCATTTGTTTGGGTGAGACCCTCTTGGAGGATGTCCACAGTACTAGGGGAATTGATGACAGCACCCAGCTTGCAGTCCTCTGCAAACTTAGTCATCTAAAGCCCACTAGATTTAGCCTGCACCTCTGAGAAGTATATCCCAAACAGCAGAGGCCCCAAGACCGATCCCTGGGGTACACCACTTGTTATGGGTCTACTACTTGAGATGGCTTTCCCTATTTTGACTAGGTGAGTTCCATCAGTAAGCCAGTTTACTACCCATCTGGTAACATATGGACTGATGCCTAGTTGAGAGAGTTTATCTACTGTACCTGAGTGGGAAATAGTACTGAAGGCCTTGCCCAGGTCAAGGTAGGTGGTGTTAACCATCTTCCCCTCATCTATGGCCTTGGTGACTCTCTCAAAGATGTTGACTAAATTTAACAGGCATGACCTCCCCTTGACAAAACCAAACTGTGTCAGATCAAGACTAAATTTAACAGGCATGACCTCCCCTTGACAAAACCAAACTGTGTCAAATCAAGTGTCTGGAGGTTGCCAATGTCCTTGTTAATGAGGTCCATGATAGTCAAAAGTCAGTTTGCTATCAACCTGGATTCCCAAATCCCTCATGACTGATTGCATGCTTAGTGTCTTATTATCAATGTGATAATTTGTGGGAACATCATTCTCCCCAAAAGAGATGGAGATGCATTTTTTGGCATTTGGTTTGAGGCCATGTTTCTGGCACCAGTCATTTGTTTGGGTGAGACCCTCTTGGAGGATGTCCACATTACTAGGGGAATTGATGACAGCACCCAGCTTGCAGTCATCTGCAAACTTAGTCAGCCATAGCCCACTAGATTTAGCCTGCACCGCTGAGAAGTATATCTCAAACAGCAAAGGCCCCACGACCGATCCCTGGGGTACACCACTTGTTATGGGTCTACTACTTGAGATGGCCTCCCCTGTTTTGACTAGGTGAGTTCTATCAGTAAGTCAGTTTACTACCCATCTGGTAACATATGGATTGATGCCTAGTTGAGAGACTTTATTTATTGTATCTGGGTGGGAAATAGTATCGAAGGCTTTGGCCAGGTCAAGGTAGGCAGTGTTATCCATCTTCCCCTCATCTATGGTCTTGGTGACTGTCTCAAAGATGTCGACTAAATTTAACAGGCTTACCTCCCCTTGACAAAACCAAACTGTGTCAGATCAAGACTAAATTTAACAGGCATGACTTCCCCTTGACAAAACCAAACTGTGTCAGATCAAGTGTCTGGAGGTTGCCAATGTCCTTGTTAGTGAGGCCCATGATAATCTGCTCCATAGCTTTGCAAATCAGGCTAGTTAGGCTGATGGGTCTATAATTTCCTGGATCAGTGGATGCTCCACCTTTGTGCAAAGGGATGACAGTAGCTGTCCTCCACTTGGCTGGGACAAAGCCGGTACTCTGGCTTTGGTTGAATAGGGTGCCTAATTGTGCTCCAAGTTTCTGCCTGAGTTCATGTAGGATGCAGCCTGGGATGTTATCCAGTCTGATGGAGGCTGTATTTTTTGCCTTTGAGAGGGCAGTGATGACTTGCTCCCTAGAGATAAGGGGAGGAGGGCATGTATGTCCTGTTTTACTGATGGGGGCAGAGGAGTTAAGTTTTCACTGAACCTGTCTTCCAGCAAGTTGACTATATCTACAGGGTTTGTGTATGTGGTGCCCTTGACCACCACCCACTTTAATTTTTGCCTCTGATCCCTCATATATATGCTCCTAATCAACCTTATAATTGTATCATAGAAAGCAAATGCTTCCATTGTCCTGCTTATGAAGTCCCAGTCTACTTTGTCAAATGCTTTCTTTGCATCAAGACCCACCAATAACAGTGGTATTTTCTTACATTCTGTTTACTTCTGGATCATCAGTGTTCTGGTAATACTGTTAAATGTTTGCCTTCCCTCCACAAAACCACACTGATCCATATCTGTAAATTCTAGTACAACTTTTGCCATTCTTTTAGCCATTATAGACATAAACACTTTATAATCATGGTTTAGTATAGAAATTGGTCTGTATGAAGCTGGATCCATAGGTGAGAGACTATACGATATCAGGTATACAGAAGTGGTTTTGATGTGTGGGAGGGGGCTATACAATATCAGGAATACCTGGGAATATGTAGGGGGAGGAGGGTTTACAATATCAGCAGTACATGAGCAGTAATGATGTGAGGGAGGGGGCTATACACTATCATGAATATCTAAGAGGTATGATGTAGAAGATGGGACATTACAATATCAGGAATACATGAAGGGCATGATGTAGGGAGGGGCTATATAATATCAGGAATATACCATGGGTAACAATGTATGGGAGGGGGCTACACAATATCAGGAATACACAAGCGGTAACAATGTGAAGGAGGGGACTATACAATAACAGGAATACCCAAGAGGTACGGTGTAGAAGACAGGGCTATAAAATATCAGAAGTACCTGAGGGGTATGATGTAGGTGAGGGGCTGTACAGTAACAGGAATACCCAAGAGGTACGGTGTAGAAGACAGGGCTATAAAATATCAGAAGTACCTGAGGGGTATGATGTAGGTGAGGGGCTGTACAATAACAGGAATACCCAAGAGGTACGGTGTAGAAGACAGGGCTATAAAATATCAGAAGTACCTGAGGGGTATGATGTAGGTGAGGGGCTGTACAATATCAGGAATACCCAAGGAGTATGATGGCGGGTTTTGCTTTACGTTTACAATGCTCCCCATTATGGAGGGAAATGCACATACCTCTCAACTGTCCAGATTTTTGCCTCAAATGTTTGGTCTGTTCCTTGTAAAAATTTAAGGTTTTCTGGCAAGTCACTGAGCACTGAAGTCAATAAATAATGACATAATTTGAGTTTCAGACTTCATATCCTTCAGAAAATGCATGCTCCTATTATTCTAACAACTTTCTAACTTTATAAGAGCAATATTAACAATCTCTCCCATTTGGGTCTTTTCTCCCATTATTTTAGGATTTGTCCAGATTTCCTGTACTAAGATGTGGAGAGGTTTATGAAAACGCTGCAGGTAAAGGGCAGAATTTTGCTTGTAATCTTTTGCGGTTTTCATTAGATGAAATTGGTAAATAATATAATTAAAGTTATCCTGTCAGCTTTATACAGGACTGACTGTAAATATTTCAAACGTGATGCCTTTTAAACTTCTCCATGTTGGGTGCTTGAATTAATAAGGAGAGTAGCATGGTGGCACAATGGCTAGTATGAGCACCTCACACCAAGAGGCTCCCCAGTTCGATTCTCAGTTAGTGTACCTTTTGCATGCAATATGTATGTCCTTCCTATGTACGCGGGGGTTCGGGTGCTCTGCTTTGCTGCCAAAGACATGCAGAAGGTGGAGTAAGCACTCTGACCTGGCCATAGTTGTGTGGAAGAACTACCTCTGCAAACATGGTGTAAACCTCGATTTAAGACAATCCTGCACCAATATGGGACTGGGATTATTAACAACAGGAACATTACAGAACATGAATCTGTCCACTCAGCATGCACATTTATAAATAATATTAATAACTACATAAACAGGAACATTACGGAACATCAATATGAACAATCAGCACACACATTTATGAATAATGTTAAGCATGTGATTTATAAAACATGTTACAGTCTGGGCAAACCCAAACAACAGGGCTTGGATGTACAAAGCTGCATAACATTATAAACGTACAAAGCTACAAGATTAACAGATTGTGCATTAACATGTATTGAGCCATTAGGGATACGAACTCTGAAACACAAATGACTATTTATCTTAATTTACTGGAAAAAAGCAGACACAAATGTATACAGTTGAGAAGTATGAATAAGGCAGTCATACAGAAACACGAGAAGAGGCCAGAATGTCATGTGATGAAAATAGAAAAAATATTTGATGACAATTACACTGTAATGACACGTATTAACATGGTATTATGCCTTAGATGGGGGGAGGTGCTATATGTGTACTGTGTGGATTTAGCATTTATTTTTTACTACAGAGCTTCACTGTATCTAATAAAATATAAAAGTAAAATTAAAGAAGTTATTTACATGCTGTCCTAAAACACTTTACCAATGGGCTGAAGAATTTTTGAAATTATACCTTACCACAGCTTTCTTTGCCCTATTTAAATATCCTGATGTAACAAACCTTTAGAAATAACTTTCTAGTAGAGCATTTCTCACATCTCTCTCTCTCTCTCTGCTCCTTGTCTAGATTACTCCATAAATTAAGTTTTCATAACTCCATCTGAGTCCATCCACTTCGGGCATCTCCTGCAGCACTACATTAAATGAACTTACCTGTATGCTGCTGAACTGTTTACCAAATCACTGATATAAATGAGTTTTAAATGCAGAACGTCTCTTGTCCTTGAAGACCTGATACCAACCAATACGCAGGTGTAATAATAAATCCTGTAATTTAAGAGAGCTTCCTGTCTCTGAATCTGTGCCTTGTGTGTATTAAGTGCAGTGATAATAATCAGATTCCAGCTGTGAAACTAAGTTTCTACTTGTAGAATTGTCTAAGGTTGGAATTCTAACCCATTGTGATGTCAGCCAAGCAGGAAAGTGTAACCAGCCTTAGGTCACAATGCAGGCAGGCATACTTTATTTGGGGACATTAATGATAGACCTACTTGGTGATATAAAGACACCTCCAATTCACTGACCCATAGCTCTCAACATCTTCTCTCAAGAATTAGGGGCAAAGTAAAAAAAAAAATGACAGGGATAAAAGCTCAAAATCTCTGACTTGTTTTTTATATATTACTCCAACATAGCAACTTACTAAAAGAAAAGGTTTTGGATTTGTGCAATTTCTGGAGAAAAAGCAGTAGTGAACAATTGCCTGACTTGCAATCTGCAGTGATTATCCAGGAAATCAAAATTTTGCTAGAGAAAAAGGCAAAAATATGAGGCAAAATACAGGACATTCTGCAAAACCAGGCATAATTAAGAGCTATGTATGACTGGTCTCTTAGATGGATTGTTTGAGTGGTTATTAGTGTAAGAAGCTGTGCTAATGACAGACAGGATAAACATCGTTGTAGCAGTTATAAGGGCTCACACTCATGAGACTATTGTACAAGGGATAGACATTTACTTTAACTCAGAAAGCACAAAGCCAAAAGGAACCAGCTTGTATGGTTTGGGATGGGGATAAGGAATGTATTAATGGGGCACATTTATGTCTGTATTAAGCAGAAGAGAGAGGAGTAGGCAGGCTGGAGTATGAATAACATACAACATGATTACATTCAGTGCTGGGGCATGATCAAATGGAGCCCTAGGCAAGGAAACGGATCAGGACCCCCCACACACATCCATTCCAGGGTCCCATTACTTAGGTGTCTCCCCCGAGTCACATAAACACTGTTCAAACATGACAGTGTTTGTACTATTTTCTTCTTTACTTTTATAATTAGAAAATATTTGCATTTAATTTAAAACTTTTTTCAAGTTTAATAGCACAAACATTAATAACCATTTCCTAAATAAAATGATCTCACAGTCAAAAGAATGAGTCTTGACTCTTCCTACACCCAGTCATAATCTTTCTTCCTAGAGCAGAGACTGCTGTCGCTACATCTCACTTCAGTATTGGAAGACCTCTGCCATGAGGCCCTAATCTACAAGTCTACTCTGACTTTTTTCATTCTTTTATAGGCAGCAGTCACTACATTTGACCTCAGTATTGCAGGACTTCTGTGACAGGGCCCTACCCTTCAAGTTTTCTGAGACTTTTGCAATTATTTCATAGCCTGCAGTCAGTGTGTCTGACACAGATATTGCAGGAGCTCTGTTAACAACTCCCTAACCTACACGTTTGCTGTGGCTTTTGTCATTTTGTCATACCCTGTTGCCACTACATCTGACCTTGATATCATAGCATATCTGCCACAAGGCACTAACCTACAAGTTCACTCAGACTTTTGCCATTGTTTCCTAGCCTGTGGTCACTATTTATGACCACAATATTGCAGGAGCTCTTCCACAAGGCCCTAACTTACAAGTTTATTGAGACTTTTGTCATTGTTTCATAGCCTGTGGGCAGTACATCTGACCTTGATATTGCAGGAGCTCTGCCACCATGGCCCTAATCTATACGTTTGCTCAGACATTTGTTATTCTTCCCTAGTGTGTGGTCATTACATCTGACCTCGATATTGTAGAAACTCTGCCACAAGGCCCTACCCCACAAGTTTACTGAGACTTTTTTAATTGTTTCTTAGCCTGCAGTCACTACATCTGACCTAGATATTGCAGCAGCTCTGTCACAACAACTGAACCTACAAGTTTACTGAAACTTTTGTCATTTCCTAGCCTGCAGACACTATGCCTCAACTCCATATTGCAGGAGCTGTACCACAAGGCCCAAACCTACAAGTCTAATGACACGTTTGTCATTGTTTCATAGGCAGGTGTCACTACATCTGACCTCGATATTGCAGGAGTTCTGTGACACATCACTACTCTACAAGTTGGCTGAGACTTTTATAATTGTTTCCTAACCTGTAGTTACTACATCCTATCTCGATATTGCAGTACGTCTGATAGAAGGCCATACCCTACAAGTTTAGTGAGACATGTCATTGCTTTCTAACTGACAGCCACTTCGTCTGACCTTGATAATGCAGGCTGTGTGCAACAACACCCTAACCTACAAGTTTACAGAGACTTTTGTCATTGTCTCCTAGCTTGCACTCTGTATGTGTGACATCAGTATTGCCAGAACTATGCCTCGATGCCCTAACCTACAAGTTTATTGAAAATGTTGTCATTGTTTCATACCCAGTGGTGACTACGTTTGACTTTGATATTGCAGGAGCTCTGCTACAAGGTTCTGCCTTTCCAGTTTACTCAGGATTTGTCATTGTTTCATAGCCTGTGGTCATTATGTCTAACCTCCATTTTGCAGGAGATCTGCCACAAGTCACTAACTTACAAGTTTACTGAAATTTTCTCATTCTTTCATAGCCTGTGGTCACTGCATCTGATCTCACTATGGCAGCAACTCTGCCACAAGGCCCTAATTTACAAGTTTACTGAGACTATTGCCATTGTTTGTTAGCCTGTAGCCACTATGTCTGAACTCAATATCGCCAGAGCTCTGCCACAACACCCTATCTTACAAGTTTAGAGATTTTGTCCTTATTTGATATCCTGTGCTCAGTACATCTGACCTTGATATTGCAGGAGCTCAGCCACAAAGCCTTGACCTACAAGTTTACTGAGACTTTTGTTATTGGTTCCTGCTGTGCGGTCACTACATCATTAAGTCTGACCTCGATATTGCAAGAGCTCTGAAAAATGCCCTAAACTATAAGTTTACTCAGACTATCGTCTTTGTTTCAAAGCCTGTGGTCACTATGTCTGACCTCAATATTGCAGCAGCTCTGCCACAACACCTAACCTACAAGTTTAGTGAGACTTTTGTCATTTGCTCCTAGCCTGCAGTCACTACTTCTGATATCAACATTGCATGAGCTCTGCCTCAAGGTCCTAACCTGCAAGTTTACTGAGAATTTTCTCATTGTTTCATAGCCTGCAGTCTCCATCTCTGACCATGAAATTACAGGAGCTCTGCCTCAAGGCCATAACCTACAAGTTTACTGAAACTTTTGTCATTGTTTCCTAGCTTGTAGTCACTAGGTATGAACTCCATATTGCAGGAGCACTATCACAAGGCCCTAATCCAGAAGTTTACTGAGACTTTTGTCATTGTTTCATAGGAAGAGGTCACCATACCTCTTAACTGTACAGATTTTCGCAGAATGTCTAGATTTTGGCCTCATATTTTTGGTTCATTTTTCATATACTTGTGGTTTTCTAGCAAATTAGTGGTAAATCATCACAGATTGCAGTTAGAAAATAATGACAGACATTTGAGTTTCAGACTTCATATCCTTCACAAAATTCATGCTAATGCAAAACCTTTTATTCTATCAACTTTCTAAGTTTGTAAGAGCAATATTTGTGATATTTCTTATATTTCTTGCTCTAAGATGTTGAGAGGTGTGGTGGTCACTACTTCTGACCATGATGTTGCAGGAGCTCAGCCACAAGGTTCTAACCTATAAGTCTACTGCACCTTTTGTCATTCTCTCATAGGCAGATGTCATTACATTTTACCTTGATATTGCAGGAGTTCTGCAACACAGCCCTAACCTACAAGTTTTCTGAGACTTTTGTAATTGTTTTCTAGCCTGTTGTTACTTTGTAAGACCTCCATATTGCAGGAGCTCTGCCAGAAGGCCATAGCCTACAAGTTTACTGAGATCGCTGTCATTGTTTCATACACTACAGTGACTAAGTCTGACTTCAATATTGCAGGAGCTCTGCCACAAGGTCTTACCCTTCAAGTTTACTGAGACTTTTGACATTGTTTCATACCGTGTGGTCAGTAAGTCTGACCTTGATATTGCAAGAGGTCTGCCACCATAACCCTAGCCTATGAGTTTACTGAGACTTTTTTTATTCTTTCCTAGCATGCAGTCACTATGTCTCACCTCGATATTGCAGGAGCTATACTACAAGGCCCAAACCTACAAGTTTACTAAGAATTTTGTCATCATTTCTTAGCCTGCGGTAACTACATCTGACCTCAGCATTGCAGAAGCTCTGCTACAAGGCCTTACCCTACAAGTTTACTGAGACTTTTATTTGTTCTTTCATACACTGCGGGCACTACATCTGACCTCATTATTGTAGGAGCTCTGATAAAAGGCCCTAAACTATAAAATGTACTCAGACTTTTGTCATCATTTCATAGCTGGCAGTCACTATGTTTGACCTCGATATTGCAGGACCTCTGCCACAAGGCCCTGACCTACAAGTTTGCTGAGAGTTTTGTCATTGTTTCAAACCTACAGTCACTACGTCTGACCTTGATATTGAAGGATCTCTGCCAAAAGGCCCTAACCTACAAGTTTACTAAGACTTTTGTCACTGTTTCATAGCCTGTATTCATTACATCTTACCTTGGTATTGCAGAAGCGTTGCCACAAGTCTCTAGTCTGCAAAATTACTGAGGCACTTGTCATTGTGTCATAGCCTGTAGTCAGTATGTCTGACCTTGATGTTGCAGGAGTTCTGCCACAAGGCCCTAATCTACAAGTTTACTGAACCTTTTGTTATTGTTTCATAGTCTAAGGTTATTACACCTGATTATGCTATTGAAAGACCTCTGCCACAAGGCCCTACCCTACATGCTTACTGAGACTATTGTCATTTTCTCATAGCCTGTGGTCACTACATTTGACCTTGATATTGCAAGAGCTCTTCCACAAGGCCCTAACCTACAAGTTTACTGATACTTTTGTCATTGTTAATAGAAACTGGTCACTACGTCTGATCTTGATGTTGGAGGAGCTCTGCCACAAGGCCCTAACCTTCAAGTTCACTAAGACTTTTATTAATTGTTTCTTAACCTGCAGTCACTACATATGACCACTACATTGCAGGAGCTCTGCCAAAAGGCTCAAAAGTACAAGTTTATTGAGACTTTTCTCATTATTTAATTGCCTACAGTCACTATTTCTGACCTCAGTATTACAGAAGCTCTGCCACAATACACTTACCCAAGTTTACCCTGACTTTTGTCATTGTTCCATAGCCTGTGGTAACATCTAACCACAAGTTTGAGAAGCGCTGTCACAAGTTCCTAATCTACAAATTTACTGAAACTTTGGTCATTGCTTCATAGCCAGTGGTCACTTCATCTGACCTCGATATTGCTTTAACTGTCAGAAGGTGCTAAACTAAAAGTTTACTGAGACTTTTGCCATTGTTTCATACCCTGTGGTCATTATGTCTGACCTTGATATTCCAGGAGCTCTGCCACAAGGCCCTAACCTACAAGTTTACTGAGACTTTTGCCATGGTTCCATAGCCTGCGATCACTACGTCTGGCCTCAGTTTAGCAGAAGTTCTCACAGTTTACCTTAACCTACAAGATTTCTGAGACTTTTGTTATTCTTTCATAACCTGTGGTCACTATGTCTAACCTCGATAATAGAGGAGCTCTGTCACAAGAACCTAACCAACTAGATTTCTCAATTTTTTTTCCATTCTTTAATAGCCTATGGTCACTATCTTTTACTTCGATATTGCAAAAGCTTTACCGCGAGACCCTAACCTACAAGTAACTGAGACGTTTGTCATTGATTCATAGCCTGTGCTCACTGTCTGACTTCAATATTGCAGGAGCTCTGCCACAAGACCTTAACAAACAAGATTTATGAGATTTTTGTCATTGTTTCATAGCCTGCAGTCATTACGTTTGACCTCAGTATTGCAGGAGCTCTGCTACAAGCCCCTGTCCTACAAGTTTACTGAGACTTTTGTCATTTTTTAATTGCCTGTGGTCTTTACATCTCATGTTGATACTGAAGGACCTCTGCTACAATGCCCTAACCTGCAAGATTACTAAGACACTTGTCATTGTCTCATAGCCGGCGGTCACTACTTCTGACCTTGATGTTGAAGGATCTCTGCCACAAGGCCCTAACCTACAATTTTACTGAGACTTTTGTCATTGTTTCATTGCCTGTGGTCTTTACATCTCACCTTAATAATGAAGGACCTCTGCCACAATGCCCTAGCCTGCAAGACTACTAAGACACTTGTCATTGTCTCATAGCCTGTGGTCACTACATCGAATCTCAATATTCCAGGAGCCCTGCCACAACTCCCTAACCTACAAGTTTGTTTACTGACACTTTTGTCATACATCTGACATCACAAGGCCCAAATCTAGAAAGTTTACTGAGAGTTTTGTCATTGTTTCATACCCTGCAGTCTCTACGTCTGACCTCAAAATTGCAGTTGTTCTGCCACCGAACCCTAACCTACAAGTTTACTGAGACTTTTGTCATTGTTTCATAGCATAAGGTTACTACATCTAGCCACAATATTGAAGGACCTCTGCCACAAGGTCCTAACCTACAAGTTTACTGAGACTTTTTTCATTGTTTCATAGGCTGTGGTCACTACGTCTGACTTTGTTATTGCAGGAGATCTGATAAAAGGCCCTAAAGTATGTTTACTCAGATTTTTGTTATTGTTTCATAGTCTGCAGCCACTGTCTGACCTCAAAATTGCAGCAGCTGTGCCACAACACCATAATCTATATAATTACTGAGAGTTTTGTCATTGTTTCTTAGCTTGCAGTCACTACATCTGACCGCAATATTGCAGGAGCTCTGCCACAAGGCACTACCCTACAAGTTTACTGAGACTTTTGTCGTTGTGTTCTAGCCTGTGGTCATTACATCTCACCTCGATATTGCAGGAGCTCTGTGAAAAGGCTCAAAACAACAAGTTTACAGATACTGTTTTCATTGTTTCATTACCTGCAGTCATATCGTCTGACATTGAAATTGCAGGAGCTCTGGCACAGAACTCTAACCTACAAGCTTACTGAGACTTTTGTCATTCTTTACTAGCCTGCGATCACAACATCTGACATAATTATTGCTGGAGGTCGGCCTCAAGGCCCTAATCTAAAGGTTTACTGAGAATGTTGTCATTGCTCATACCTGGCGGTCTCTACATCTGACCTGAAAATTGCAGGAACTCTGCCACAAGACGGTAACGTACAGGTTTACTGAGACTTTAGGCATTGCTTACAAGACTGTGCTCACTACATCTGAAATCAGTATTGCAGGATGCCCTAATCTAGAAGATTACTGAGAATTTTGTCATTGTTTCATACCCTGTGGTCTCTAAGTCTGACCTCATAATTGCAGGAATTGTTCCACAAGTCCCTAACCTACAAGTTTACTCAGACTTTTGTCATTGTTTCATAGCCAGTGGTCACTATGTTTGACCTTGATATTACAGTAGCTCTACCACAAGGCGCTAACCAAAAACTGTACTGAGACTTTTGTCATTGTTTCATAGCATAAGGTTACTAAGTCTGGCCACAATATTGAAGAATCTCTGCCACATGGCCCTGACCTACAAGTTTACTGAGACTTTTGTCATTGTTTCCTAGCCTGAAGACACTACATCTGAGCTCCATATTGCAGGAGCTCTGCCAAACGTCCCTACCCTGCAAGTTTACTGAGACCTTTGTCATTGTTTCTTAGCCTGCAGTCACTACATCTGACTGAGACATTGCAGGAGCTCTGATGCAGGGCACTACCCCACAATTTTATTGAGACTTTTGTCATTGTGTCCTAGCCTGTGGTCACTGCGTCTGTCCTCGATATTGCAGGAGCTCTGCCAAAAGCCTCAAAATTACAAGTTTGCTGAGACTTTCTTCATTATTTCCTTGCATGCAATCACATTATCTGACCTTGAAATTGCAGACTTTTTTTATTGCTTCATAGCATCAGGTTACTACATCTGTCTGATCTTGATGTTGGAAGAGCTCAGCCACAAGGCCCTAACCTACAAGTTTACTGAGGTTTTTGTCATTATGTCATAGCCGTCAGTTACTACATCTGACCTCAATATTACAGGAGCTCTGCCACAAGGTCCTAACCTTAAATTTTACTGAAACTTTTGTGATTGACTCGTAGCCTGTAGTCATTACATCTGATGCTGATACAGGACCCTAACCTGCAAGTTCACTGAGACTTTTGTCATTGTTTCTTAACCTGCAGTCACTACGTCTGACAGGGACATTGGAGGAGCTCTACCACATTGCTCTACCCTACAAGTTTACTGAGACTTTTGTCATTGTTTCCTAGCTTGCAGTCACTACATCTGACCTTGATATTGCAGGAGCTCTGTCACAAGCCCCTTACCCACACATTTACAGAGACTTTTGTCATTATTTTACAGCCTGTGGTCACAGCATCTTACCTCAATTTTCCAGAACCTCTGCCACAGATTTCTAACCTACCAGTTTAATGAAGTTTTGTCATTGTTTTATAGCCTCTGGTCATTACATCTAACCTTGATATTGCACCAGTTCAACTACAAGGACAACCTACAAGTTTACTCAAATATTTGCCATTGTTTTCTTGCCTGTGGTCACTGCATCTTACGTCAATATTGCAGCAGCTATGCCATAAGGACCTAATCTACATGTTTACTCAGGGTTTTGCCATTGTTTCTTAGCCTGCGGTCACTGTCTGTGACCTTGATATTGCAAGGAGATCTTCCACAAGGCAGTAACCTACAAGTTTATTGAGACTTTTGTCATTGTTTCGTACCCCGTGGCCAATATGGCTGACCTTGATATTGCATGAGCTCTGTCACCATGGCCATAGCCTATGAGTTTACTGAGACATTTGTTATTATTTCCTAGCATGCGGTCATTACATCAGACCTCAATATTGTAGAAACTTTACCACAAGGCTCTAAACTACAAGCTGAGAATTTTATCATCATTTCTTAGCCTGTGGTAACTTCGTCTGATCTCAACATGACAGAAGCTCTGCTACAAGGACCTACCCTACAAGTTTGCTGAGACTTTTTCATTGTGTCATAGACTGCGGTCACTACGTCTGACCTTGTTATTTCAGGAGCTCTGATAAAAGGCCCTAAAGTATAAGTTTACTCAGGCTTTTGTCATTAATTCATTGCCTGCAGCCACTATGTCTGACCTCAAAATTTCATCAGCTGTGCCACAGCACCTCATCCTATAATTTACTGAGGGTTTATTCATTGCTTCCTAGCTTGCGGTCACTACATCTGACATCAATATTGCAGGAGCTCTCTCAGAAGGTGCTAAACTAAAAGTTTGGTGAGGCTTTTGTCATTGTTCCATAGCCTGTGGTAACTATGCATGATCTCAATATTCCAGGTCCTCTGCAAAAGTCCCTCACATGAAAGTTTACTATGACTTTTGTCTTTGTGTCATACCATGTGTTGACCATGTCTGACTTCAGTATTGCATCAGCTCTGCCACAAGAACCTTCTTTCAAGTTTAGTCAAACTTTTATCATTCTTTAATTGCCTTTGGTCACTGCATCTGACCTTCATTTAGCAGGAGCTCAGAGACAAGGCTTTAACCTAAAAGATTACTGAGACGTTTGTTATTGTTTTGTAACCTGTGGATACTACGCCTTACCTTGATATTGCAGGAGTGTTGCCACAATTGCCCTATCTACAAAATTACTGTGTACGTTGCCATTATTTCATAACCTGCAGTCAGAAGTTCTGGTCTCAATATGGCAGGAGCTCTACCACAAGACCCTACTTTTAAGTTTACTCAGGTTTTTATCATTCCTTTGTTGCCTGTGGTCACTATGTCCGACCTGGATATAGCAGCAGCTCAGACACTAGGCCTAACCTACAAGATTACTGAGACTTTTGTTATTGTTTCATAAACTGCAGTCACTACGTCTTACCTGGATGTCGCAGAAGCTGTACCAAAACACCCTAACCTAAAAGATTAATGAGACTTTTGTCATTGTTTCATAGCCGGTGGTCACTATGTTTGACCTTGATATTACAGTAGCTCTACCACAAGGCGCTAACCAACAACTGTACTGAGACTTTTGGCATTGTTTCATAGCATAAGGTTACTAAGTCTGGCCACAATATTGAAGAATCTCTGCCACATGGCCCTGACCTACAAGTTTACTGAGACTTTTGTCATTGTTTCATAACATAAGGTTACTACATCTGGCCACAGTATTAAAGGACCTCTGCCACATGTCCCTGACCTACAAGTTTACTGAGACTTTTGTCATTGTTTCCTAGCCTGAAGAAACTACATCTGAGCTCCATATTGCAGGAGCTCTGCCAAAAGTCCCTACCCTACAAGTTTACTGAGACTTTTGTCAATGTTTCTTAGCATGCAGTCATTACATCTGACTGAGACATTGCAGGAGCTCTGATGCAGGGCACTACCCTACAATTTTACTGAGACTTTTGTCATTGTGTCCTAGCCTGTGGTCACTACGTCTGTCCTCGATATTGCAGGAGCTCTGCCAAAAGCCTCAAAATTACAAGTTTGCTAAGACTTTTCTCATTATTTCCTTACATGCAATCACATTATCTGACCTTGATATTGCAGGACCTTTGCCACAACACCCTATCCTACAAGTTTACTGAGACTTTTGTTATTGTTTAGCAGCCTGAGATCACTTCACAACTTCTGACATCAGTATTGCAGGAGCTCTGCCATAAGGCCCTAATCTAGAAGTTTACTGAGAATTTTGTCATTGTTCATACCCTGCGGTCTCTATATCTGACCTCTAAACTGCAGGAGCTCTGCCAGAAGACCTTACCCTAGAAGTGTACTAAGAATTTTGTCAATGTTTACTAGCCTGCAGTCACTACATCTGACATTAGTATTGCAGGACCTCTGCCTGAAAGCTGAAAACTAGAAGTTTAATGAGACTTTTGTCATTATTTCATTCTATGTGGTCTCTACATCTGACCTCAAAATTGCAGGAGCTCTGCCACAAGACCATAACCCACAAGTTTGCTGAGACTTTTGTCATTGTTTACTAGCCTGCGGTCACTACATCTGACATCAGTATTACATGACCTCTGCCTCAAGGCCCTGATCTAGAAGTTTGCTAAGAATTTTTTCATTGTTTCATACCCTGTGATCTCTACATCTGACCTCAAAATTGCAGGAGCTCTGCCACAAAACCCTAACCTACAAGTTTACTGAGACTTTTCTCATTGTTTCATAGCTGGTGGTCACTATGTTTAACCTTGATATTACAGGAGCTCTGCCACAAGGCACTAACGTACAACTGTATTGAGACTTTTTTTATTGCTTCATAGCATCAGGTTACTACATCTGTCTGATCTTGATGTTGGAGGAGCTCAGCCACAAGGCCCTAACCTACAAGTTTACTGAGGTTTTTGTCGTTATGTCATAGCCATCAGTTACTACATCTGACCTCAATATTACAGGAGCTCTGCCACAAGGTCCTAACCTTAAATTTTACTGAAACTTTTGTGATTGACTCGTAGCCTGTAGTCATTACATCTGATGCTGATACAGGACCCTAACCTGCAAGTTCACTGAGACTTTTGTCATTGTTTCTTAACCTGCGGTCACTACGTCTGACAGGGACATTGGAGGAGCTCTACCACATTGCTCTACCCTACAAGTTTACTGAGACTTTTGTCATTGTTTCCTAGCTTGCAGTCACTACATCTGACCTTGATATTGCAGGAGCTCTGTCACAAGCCCCTTACCCACACATTTACAGAGACTTTTGTCATTATTTTACAGCCTGTGGTCACAGCATCTTACCTCAATTTTCCAGAACCTCTGCCACAGATTTCTAACCTACCAGTTTAATGAAGTTTTGTCATTGTTTTATAGCCTCTGGTCATTACATCTAACCTTGATATTGCACCAGTTCTACTACAAGGACAACCTACAAGTTTACTCAAACATTTGCCATTGTTTTCTTGCCTGTGGTCACTGCATCTTACGTCAATATTGCAGCAGCTATGCCATAAGGACCTAATCTACATGTTTACTCAGGGTTTTGCCATTGTTTCTTAGCCTGCGGTCACTGTCTGTGACCTTGATATTGCAAGGAGATCTTCCACAAGGCAGTAACCTACAAGTTTATTGAGACTTTTGTCATTGTTTCGTACCCCGTGGCCAATATGGCTGACCTTGATATTGCATGAGCTCTGTCACCATGGCCATAGCCTACGAGTTTACTGAGACATTTGTTATTATTTCCTAGCATGCGGTCATTACATCAGACCTCAATATTGTAGGAACTTTACCACAAGGCTCTAACCTACAAGCTGACTGAGAATTTTGTCATAATTTCTTAGCCTGTGGTAACTTCGTCTGATCTCAACATGGCAGAAGCTCTGCTACAAGGACCTACCCTACAAGTTTGCTGAGACTTTTTTCATTGTGTCATAGACTGCGGTCACTACGTCTGACCTTGTTATTTCAGGAGCTCTGATAAAAGGCCCTAAAGTATAAGTTTACTCAGGCTTTTGTCATTAATTCATTGCCTGCAGCCACTATGTCTGACCTCAAAATTTCATCAGCTGTGCCACAACACCTTATCCTATAAATTTACTGAGGGTTTATTCATTGCTTCCTAGCTTGCGGTCACTACATCTGACATCAATATTGCAGGAGCTCTCTCAGAAGATGCTAAACTAAAAGTTTGGTGAGGCTTTTGTCATTGTTCCATAGCCTGTGGTAACTATGCATGATCTCAATATTCCAGGTCCTCTGCAAAAGTCCCGCACATGAAAGTTTACTATGACTTTTGTCTTTGTGTCATACCATGTGTTGACCATGTCTGACTTCAGTATTGCATCAGCTCTGCCACAAGAACCTTCTTTCAAGTTTAGTCAAACTTTTGTCATTCTTTAATTGCCTTTGGTCACTGCATCTGACCGTGATTTAGCAGGAGCTCAGAGACAAGGCCTTAACCTAAAAGATTACTGAGACGTTTGTTATTGTTTTGTAACCTGTGGATACTACGCCTTACCTTGATATTGCAGGAGTGTTGCCACAATTGCCCTAACTACAAAATTACTGTGTACGTTGCCATTATTTCATAACCTGCAGTCAGAAGTTCTGGTCTCAATATGGCAGGAGCTCTACCACAAGACCCTACTTTTAAGTTTACTCAGGTTTTTATCATTCCTTTGTTGCCTGTGGTCACTATGTCTGACCTGGATATAGCAGCAGCTCAGACACAAGGCCTAACCTACAAGATTACTGAGACTTTTGTTATTGTTTCATAAACTGCAGTCACTACGTCTTACCTGGATGTCGCAGAAGCTGTATCAAAACACCCTAACCTAAAAGATTAATGAGACTTTTGTCATTGTTTCATAGCCAGTGGTCACTATGTTTGACCTTGATATTACAGTAGCTCTACCACAAGGCGCTAACCAACAACTGTACTGAGACTTTTGTCATTGTTTCATAGCATAAGGTTACTAAGTCTGGCCACGATATTGAAGAATCTCTGCCACATGGCCCTGACCTACAAGTTTACTGAGACTTTTGTCATTGTTTCCTAGCCTGAAGACACTACATCTGAGCTCCATATTGCAGGAGCTCTGCCAAAAGTCCCTACCCTACAAGTTTACTGAGACTTTTGTCATTGTGTCCTAGCCTGTGGTCACTACGTCTGTCCTCGATATTGCAGGAGCTCTGCCAAAAGCCTCAAAATTACAAGTTTGCTGAGACTTTCTTCATTATTTCCTTGCATGCAATCACATTATCTGACCTTGAAATTGCAGGACCTTTGCCACAACACCCTATCCTACAAGTTTACTGAGACTTTTGTTATTGTTTAGCAGCCTGAGATCACTTCACAACTTCTGACATCAGTATTGCAGGAACTCTGCCATAAGGCCCTAATCTAGAAGTTTACTGAGAATTTTGTCATTGTTCATACCCTGCGGTCTCTATATCTGACCTCAAAACTGCAGGAACTCTGCCAGAAGACATAAACCTAGAAGTGTACTAAGAATTTTGTCATTGTTTACTAGCCTGCAGTCACTACATCTGACATCAGTATTGCAGGACCTCTGCCTCAAAGCCGAACACTAGAAGTTTAATGAGACTTTTGTCATTATTTCATTCTATGTGGTCTCTACATCTGACCTCAAAATTGCAGGAGCTCTGCCACAAGACCATAACCCACAAGTTGGCTGAGACTTTTGTCATTGTTTACTAGCCTGCGGTCACTACATCTGACATCAGTATTACATGACCTCTGCCTCAAGGCCCTGATCTAGAAGTTTGCTGAGAATTTTTTCATTGTTTCATACCCTGTGATCTCTACATCTGACCTCAAAATTGCAGGAGCTCTGCCACAAAACCCTAACCTACAAGTTTACTGAGACTTTTCTCATTGTTTCATAGCTGGCGGTCACTATGTTTAACCTTGATATTACAGGAGCTCTGCCACAAGGCACTAACGTACAACTGTATTGAGACTTTTTTTATTGCTTCATAGCATCAGGTTACTACATCTGTCTGATCTTGATGTTGGAGGAGCTCAGCCACAAGGCCCTAACCTACAAGTTTACTGAGGTTTTTGTCATTATGTCATAGCCGTCAGTTACTACATCTGACCTCAATATTACAGGAGCTCTGCCACAAGGTCCTAACCTTAAATTTTACTGAAACTTTTGTGATTGACTCATAGCCTGTAGTCATTACATCTGATGCTGATACAGGACCCTAACCTGCAAGTTCTCTGAGACTTTTGTCATTGTTTCTTAGCCTGTGGTCACTATGTCTGACACCAACATTGGGGGAGCTCTGCCACAAGGCCTTAACCTACAAGTTTACTGAGACTTTTGTCATTTCCTCACCTGTGGTCATTACATCTGACCTCATATTTCAGGAGCTCTGCCACAGAGCCCTACCCTACAAGTTCACTGAGACTTTTGTCATTGTTTCACAGCCTGTGGTCACATCTGACCACGATTTTGGAGGAAGTCTGCCACAGGTTTCTAACTTACTAATTTAATGAAATTTTGCCATTGTTTCATAGCCTGTGTTCACTACATCTGACCTCGATATTGCAGCAGTTCTACCAGAAGGACCTACCGTATAAGTTTACTCAGACATTTGCCATTGTTTCCTTGCCTGTGGTCACTACATCTTATCTCAGTGTTGTAGCAGCTGTGCCATAAGGACCTAACCTACAAGTTTACTCAGAGTTTTGCCATTGTTTCCTAGCTTGCAATCACTATCTGTGACCTTGATATTGCAAGGAGCTCTTCCACATGGCCGTAACCTACAAGTTTACTGAGACTTTTATCATTGTTTCATAGCCTTTGGCCAGTATGTCTGACCTCGATATTGCAAGGAGCTCTTCCACAAGGCCCTAACCTACATGTTTACTGAGACTTTTATCATTGTTTCATAGCCTGTGGCCAGTATATCTGACCTCAACATTGCAGAAGCTCTACTACTAGGCCCTAACCAACACGTTTACTGAGACTTTTTTCATTGTTTCATAGACTGCCATCACTACATCTGACCTCGTTATTGCAGGACCTCTGAAAATAGGCCTTAAACTATAAGTTTGACTTTTATCATTGCTTCATAGCCTGCGGCCACTATGTCTAACCTTGAAATTGCAGAAGCTGTGCCACAACACCATAACCTACAAATTTACTGAGAGTTTTGTCATTGTTTCCTAGCTTGTGGTCACTACGTCTGACCTCGATGTTGCAGGGGTTCTGTCAGAAGGTGCTAAACTTAAAAGTTTACTGAGACATTTGTCATTGTTTCATAGCCTGTGGTCATTACTTCTGACCTCAGTATTCCAGGAGCTTTGCCACAATCCCTAACCTGAAAGTTTGCTGCCACTATTGTCTCTGTTTCATATACCATGCAGTGACTATGTCTGACTTCAGTATTGCAGCATCTCTGCCACAAAACCCTACATTTGAGTTTACTCAGACATTTGTCATTGTTTCATAGCCTGTGATCACTACATCTGACCTCGATATTGCAGCAGTTCTACCACAAGGACCTAATGTACAAGTTTACTCAGACATTTACCATTGTTACCTTGCCTGTGGTTGCAACATCTTATCTCAGTGTTGCAGCAGCTGTACCATAAGGACCTAATCTACAAGTTTACTTAGAGTTTTGCCATTGTTTCCTAGCCTGCAGTCACTATCTGTGACCTTGATTTTGCAAGGAGCTCTTCCACATGGCCGTAACCTACAAGTTTGCTGAGACTTTTGTCATTGTTTCATAGCCTGTGGCCAGTATGTCTGATCTTGATATTGCTGGAGCTTTACCACAAGGCCCTAACCTACAAGTTGAATGAGAATTTTGTCATAATTTCTTAGCCTGTGGTAAATACGTTTGACCTCAACATTGCAGAAGCTCTATTACTAGGCCGTACTCTACACATTTACTGAGACTTTTTTCATTGTTTCATAGACTGCCGTCACTACATCTGACCTCGTTATTGCAGGACCTCTGAAAATAGGCCCTAAACTATAAGTTTACTCAGACTTTTATCATTGCTTCATAGCCTGTGGCCACTTTGTTTGACCTTGAAATTGCAGAAGCTGTGCCACAACACCATAACCTACAAATTTACTGAGAGTTTTGTCATTGCTTCCTATCTTGCGGTCACTACATCTGACCTCAGTGTTGCAGGTGTTCTGTCAGAAGGTGCTAAACTTAAAGTTTACTGAGACATTTGTCATTGTTTTGTAGCCTGTGGTCACTACTTCTGACCTCAGTATTCCAGGAGCTTTTCCACTATCCCTAACCTGAAGGTTTGCTGCCACTTTTGTCTATGTTTCATATGCCATGCGGTGACTATGACTTCAGTATTGCAGCAGCTCTGCCACAAGACCCTACTTTCAAGTTTACTCAGACATTTGTCATTCTTTAATTGCCTGTGGTCACTGCATCTGACCTTGATTTAGCAGGAGCACAAACACAAAGGCTTAACCTAAAAGATTACTGAGACTTTTGTTATTGTTTTATAACCTGTGGACGGGTCATCTTACCTTGATAGAGCAGGAGGTCTGCTACAAAGCCCTAACCTACAAAATTACTGAGATTTTTGCCATTATTTCATAACCTGTGGTCACAAGTTCTGACCTCAATATTGCAGATCTACGACAAGACCCTATTTTCAAGTTTGCTCAGATTTTTGTCATTCTTTCATTGTTTGCGGCCACTATGTCTGACCTCGATTTAGCAGGAGTTGAGACACAAGGCCTTACCCACAAGATTACTTCAGACTTTTTTTATTGTTTCTTAAACTGCGGTCACTACGTCTTACCTCGATATTGAAGGACATGTACCACAACGTTCTAACCGACAAGATTACCGAGACTTTTGCTATTGTTTTGTAACCTATGGTCACAAGTTCTAACCTCAGTATTGCAGGAGCTCCGCCATAAGTCCCTACTTTCAAGTTTACTCAGACTTTTTTCATTCTTTCATAGCCTATGGTCACTACTTCTGACCTCGATATTGCAAAAGCTCTACCACAAGGCCCTAACCTACAAATTTCCTAAGACTTTTATCATTGTTTCATAGCCTGCCCTCACTACGTTTGACCTCGATGTTGCAGGAGTTCTGTCACAAGGCCCTGATCGACAAGTTTACTGAGACTTTTGTCATTGTTTCATAGCCTGAAGACACTATGTCTGAGCTCCATATTGCAGGAGCTCTGCTAGAAGGCCCTACCCTACAGGTTTACCAAGACTTTTGTCATTCTTTCTTTGCCTGCAGTCACTACATCTGACAGTGACATTGCAGGAACTCTGCCACAGGGCACTACCCTACAAGTTTAATGAGACTTTTGTCATTTTGTCCTAGCCTATTGTCACTACGTCTGACTTCAATATTACATACAGTAGCTCTGCCAAAAGGTTCAGAACTACAAGCTTGCTGAGACTTATGTCATTGTTTCCTTACCTGCAGTCACATCGTCTGACCTTGATATTGCAGGAGCTCTGCCACAGCACCCTAACCTGCAAGTTTACTGAGACTTTTGTCATTCTTTACTAGTCTGTGGTCACTACATCATTATTGCAGGAGCTCTGCCTCAAGGCCCTGATCTAGAAGTTTACTGAGAATTTTGTCATTGCTCATACCCTGCAGTCTTTACATCTAACTTCAAAATTGTAGAATCACTGCAACAAGACCCTAACCTTCAAGTCTACTGAGACTTTTTGTCATTGTTTCCTAGACTGCAGTCACTATGTCTGACATCAGTATTGCAGGACCTCTGCTTCAAGGCCCTAATCTACAAGTTTCCTGAGAATTTTGTTTAATACCCTGCTGTCTCTGTGTCTGACCTCAAAATTGCAGGAGCTCTGCCACAAGACCCTAACCTACAAGTTTATTGAGATTTTGTCATTGTTTCATAGCCGGTGGTCACTATGTTTGACCTTGATATTACAGAAGCTGTACCACAAGGCGCTAACCTATAATTGTACTGAGACTTTTGTCATTGTTTCATAGCATAAGGTTACTACATCTGGCCACAGTATTAAAGGACCTCTGCCACAAGGCCCTGACCTACAAGTTTACTGAGACTTTTGTCATTGTTTTCCAGGCTGAAGGCACTACGTCCAAGCTCCATATTGCAGTAGGTCTGCCACAAAGCCCTACCCTACAAGTTGACTAAGACTTTTGTCATTGTTTCTTAGACTGCAGTAACTACATCCGACTTCAACATTGCAGGAGCTCTGCCACTAGGCCCTACCCTACAGGTTTACTGAGGTTTTGTCATTGTTTCTTAGCCTGCAGTCACTACAACCAACGAAGACATTCCAGGAGTTCTGCCACAGGGCACTACCCTGTAAGTTTACTGAAACTTTTGTCATTGTGTCCTAGCCTGTAGTCACTACATCTGAACTCAATGTTGCACTAGGTCTGCTAAAAGCCTCAAAACTACAAGCTTGCTGGGACTTTTGTCATTGTTTCCCTACCTGTAGTCACATCATCTGACCTTGATGTTGCAGGAGCTCTATCACAACCAGAGGCGCCGGAAGCTGTTGAAGACCAGGGAGAGGCAGAGGGTGAGAGGGGCACTTAGTGATCTAAAAAGGGCCATTTTTTAAAACTGTTTACTACCACAACATAGGTTCACTTGGAGGACATTTTAAGCTTAGCCAATTTCCCTTTTGGTGCTTGAATTAACGATTTCTGATTGGTCTTACCTATCCTATGGCTGATAATTGTATATTAGCCCTAGTGAGAATAAATGTGATCATACTATAAATAATTTGAGGGGACCCATGTAAGGGATGCAGTATTTAGGAACTACCTCTGTCCATTAGTGACATGAGGGGCAATCCTGGACTACATTTTCTATTACTCATCCTTAGATCCAAGTTGCATTTGAATATGGACAGGGATGAGCTTTGTTTTACTTGAATGGTTAGTCTGTTCTGAACAGTGATAGCCTCTGTGATATATATCCATCTCTCCACAACATTCCATTTAGATACCTGGACTAAGTATTTCTGATGCAATTTGACTTGCTGATGTTCGGTAGGTCCAGACATGTCACCTCTAAGCACTCTGTAGGATACTGAGTATAGCGATAAATCTTTGAGGTGCTCCATGCAAGATCTATTGTTTAGGACTTGTATCCTTTCAGTAAAGTATCTCTGTGGGTATTCCAATTGTTGCATGGGTCTGGATAGATATGTGCCAAAGTGGACTTTACACAAAATGGTTGGCCTAATGAGGGCTTTGTAAAGGGGGGCAATAACATCTCTAGATCTAGTCAAAATCAATTTGTTTATAAGCTGTGCAATATAGAAAGACTTTCTTATGATGCCGGGTACATGTTGGTCAAAAGTTAGGTCATTGTACACACAAGTTCCCAAATGCTAAACAACTGGGTCAGTTCTCAGGGGCATTGTCAATTTGGCAGTTCCCTGGAGTGGATGACTTCCCAAAGTATACGATAATGTATTTCTTGGAGTTTAGTTTCAATTCATGATTCTGGCATCAGTTATTATTTGGGACAAACCTTCCTGCATGATGGCTAAGTCATTTGGGGATTCAATAACTGCTCCTAGCTTGCAGTCATCTCAAACTTAGTCGGCCAAAGCCCTTTCGTATTTCCTTCTACTTTTGAGATATATATGTCAAACAAAAAAAGTCCTAGCATCGAACCTTGGGGGACTCCATTGATGAGTGGTCTCTTCTCCTATTTTGATCTCCTGCATCCTACATGTATGCATTCTTTGATTCACCTTCCTGACTGTATTAAAATTATTGTACTAAATTATATTCCTTGTATAATACAGCACCACTTGTTAGAATGTGTTTTAAATTTGTAGTTTGGAACAGTCTTCTAGTAAGCAATGAAATAAAATGTATGAACCAATAATGACAAAACTACCCATTTCAGAAAATTTCAACCATAAAAGGCCACTCAAACTTCTGTCAAGTAAATCCACCAATATCTGTAAATATGCAAAATCTCTGTAGAAGTAAGTCATCTAAATAATTCCGCATTAAAGGGACCTGTAACTAATGAAGAGGTTGCTACTAGCAAGCAACTTTATATTTAATTA
>NC_056739.1:560801728-560865962 GCF_019279795.1 Protopterus annectens | reverse complement strand
ATGACTGCAGTTGTTTGGCAAGTTGCTGAAGACCATAAAATTGTATTTTTTATTATTGTTGACCAGTTAAACCCATTTGACTAGTGGCATCTTTTCAGGGGAGACCGGAGATGGTTAGATGAAATTTAGCCATGACATTAGGGAACTTCCCCTAATCTTGGTAGTCAGGGGAAGGATTTGTGTATTACACATCCTGACTTCCTGTTTCCTGTCCAGACATGGAGGCAACCAGGAGGAAAAAGAAGAAAATATGGCTGATTGCTTTGGCTGAAAATGAAGTGAAGGTAGATGAAACTGTAGCTGAAATGGTAGAATCACTACCACAAGTTTTTTTTCTGATACTGTGGGTGCAGAAAAAACAGTGATATTGGACGAAAAGGATATTGTAGCTGTAACAGAGATGGATTCAGAGGAACACTTTCAGAGGAGATTGTTTGAAGGAGAGACAGTTAGCTCTGAGAAATGCATAATTACAGCCCTCCAATCGGGAGGGTTATGGGATGATTGTTTGGAAGAAATGGTAAACTAAAGTGAACCAGAAAGTGGATTAACAATTTCATGGAGTGACATCGTGGAGAAAATAGAAGAAGAAAAAGGAGAAGAAGAGACTGTGCCAGAAAATGTTCAAGAGACAAAAACTTATGCACAAGCTGTGAGAGAAGGAGCAAAGAAGAAAGAAGAAATAAAAGAAACAACAAAGAAGTGTACATGTGAGCTGTAAAGTTTGGACATGTATAAGGTTTGGGACTCTGTCATAGCACCTCTGTTTGTCAAATCAAAAGAGGTAAGAGCATTCATTTTAATTAATAAAGAGACTTTTTGTGACTTTATATTTGAGACTGGGTAGGTTATGGAAAATTTTTTGGGTGCATATGAACAAAAGAAAAATATTTCTCCATGGTCAGAATATGTCATGCAAAAGAATAATGATCCAATTTAGAACTGAAGCTGAAGCAAAAGAACTGAAATAACATTTGTTAATTATATGTAAAGAAGTAATGGACACTACAAAAGTATATGATGAAAGAGGACTATGGACAGGGGGGATGGAATGTGGAGTAATACTGAAAATGGAAAATGATAATGTTATGCACGTACCTATTATTATTGTCCACTATAATAGGGGGTTATGAAATATAGGGGTCAACCAAAAACTTGCTATTTTTGTGGAAAAAATGATCATTTAACCAATGAAGGTGATAAAAAAAGATGTTATTCATGTGGCAAAACAGGGCATAATGCAAAAAATGTGATTTAAAGTGCAAAAAATGTGGCAATACTGGTCATTCCTGGCTAGAATATGAAATGAATGTGCAAGAAAATGAAAATGAAGTTATACAGGATAAAGAGATAGTAGAATGTGTTATACATGAACATGTACAAAAAGATGTAACTGAAGTTATACATGAAGTTAAAGAAAATAACAAGGAAAAAGAAACAGAGGAGACAAGTGAGGAAAAAGCAGACTGGTGCACAATAAGAAATAAAAATAGTTTTATAGAGAAAAGAGTTAAAGAAAGGAAAAGAAAATTCAAAAACATAATGCTTAGAGAAAATAAGAAAGGAAAGGGATGAACATTTTATTATACTAACTGTTCTTAAAAGCAGAAAATGTTAAATGTGAACAGTATGAAAAATCTTAGAAGGAGAATAGGTATATTACAATGATGTGTTACAGTAGATACACATGTTGTTGTTTTAGAAGATATCGGATTATTAACAGAGGAAGAAAGAACACAAACTGAAAAACTTTGGAATGTTGTGATACGATGCAACATGGGGAAAGAAACATGTTCAGCCATATGTATATTATGTCAAGAAAGCATTAAAATATTAACTGTAACCATAGTGGAACTAGGCCAAACTATGGTAATAGATGTGAGATGGAAAAATATCTGTATAGAATTATAGCTTTATATGCATATATAACAAAAAGTGAGAGAAATGATGTTTAAAAATATTCTTGAATATGTTTGTGTAAATATGAACATTATAATGGGGGGTAATTTTAACTGTAATCTAAGGAAAAATAAGAGCAATTGTGATGTTAAAATGACTAAAGAAATTATGAGAAGAGGAAAGTTAAGTGTACAGGAGAATAAACACTGGAACTATAAAAGGAATGAAATTAGGACACAAATTGGTTATTTTTTAATATCTGATAGTTTAAAAGTTATAAAAAAAGGAATTAAGTATGCTGGATTTTCAGATCATGTGGCAATATGGTTTAAAGTACAGGAAAATGAAGAATATATAAGAATAGGAAAAGGAATAAAGAGAATTAATGAAAATGAATTAGATTTAGAAGAGAAAACAGAACATGTAGAATTATGGAAAAATCATACAACTATGAGGGAGTTTTATGAGAATTGGACTGTTTGGTAGCTTAATTTTAAAGAAAAATATAAAAAAGTATTTTTAGAGTAGAGTGTATAAGGAAGAAAAGAAGAAAATAAAAAGAGAAATATAAGATCCAAGTGAAGAAACATTTAGAGACTTAGAGAAGAAAACTTCCGTTTATGAAAAAGAATGATAAATATATAAAATGAATCAAATTAAAATTAACAACTTGTTATATAAGCAAAATATGTTTATAATGAAAGAAAGAAGAGGTGGCACCATATTTGAGTAAAATAATAAAAGAAGGCAAAATAATAAGATAATTAAAAAATAAGGAAGGTAAGCAAATAAGACAGCAAGAAGGAATATATGAAATAATTAAAGAATATGTATTGGAATTATTTGTTAAGAGAGAAGGAAACATAGAACAAATTTATAAAGGTGAAAAATTAAATAAAGAAGATAATGAGTATTTAGAACAAAAAATAACCATGAAATAATTGAATGAAATTCTAAAAGATATTAACATGAATTCTGCAACAGGACTGTACGGAATTGAATATGGTATGTATAAAGAAACAAAAGAGTGGCAAAAATCCTTTTTATAGAAGTTATGAATGAATGGTTAGAAACTGGAATTAAAGAGAAGAAGATATGTACAGGAGTTATAAAATTTATATTTAAAAAAGGAAATAAAGAGGAGATACAAAAATGGATACCTATAACGTTGAATAATACAGATTATAACATTTTTATGAGAATGATAACACAAAGGTTACAGAAAAAAATGAATAGAATATATGACCAAAATGTATTTGGAAGAAAAGGAAAAGGAAGTCAAAAGTTATTATGGATAATAAGAGAAATTATTGATGATATAATAAATGAAAAGGTAGAAGCGAAGGTTATGATAGGGGATATAAGTAAAGCTTATGATAATATTCAATATAAATCATTATGGTGAATTTTGCAGGCGTATAATGTAAGCAAAAATCATTGCAAGTAATAAAATCTGTTTATGAAAGGAACTATGTGAAACTAAATGTAAATGGCTGGATTGAGGAATAAAAACAGAATGTGGAATAAAGCAGGGCTGCCAGCTAGTAGTGTAATGTTCTCATTAGTTATGAATTTAATAGTGAAGGAAATTAATAAAATGTCAAGTAGTGATGAACACAAAATTATGAAGTGCAGTTGCCAATAATGTATAATTATGCAGATGATGTATTAATTATTAAAAATAAAGTATCAAAGGAAAAAGTAAATGAAAATTAAGTATAAATTAAAAAAAATAGTTTACAAATAATGAGAAAAGTAAAGGATTTGGTTTTGAAGGTATGATAGGAGGTGTTGAGTTCAATGAGTAATATATAAATATATTAGGAATAATATTTGGAAGGAATGAATACAGACAACAACACTGGGATAATGTACTCAAGTAAAATATATGACTCATTTCTGGAAATCATATAGATTCTCATAGAAAAAAGCACACTTGTTGAACAACATGGTAATAGGAAAAATTACTTATGTTGCTAATATTTATATGGTTTCTATTAAGTATGAAAAGGAATTAATGATGACTATATTCTCTTTTATCACAGTCAAAAGAGGGATTCTATATATGAAAGAAGAGCAAGAAGGTTTGGGTTTAATAATCCCAATAGTACATGCAGCATCTTTAATTTTATATAAAGTAGTAAAAGGAATTATGAAGGAAAATAAAAACTTGATAGAAATGATACTATATTATAAATACAAAGAATTGTGGGAAGGAAGGGAAGTTAAAAACAAAGTAAAAACATTGTAATGAAAGCTTACCAAAACAAAATTGTGTTATGGAAAATTAAAGAGAATATATGTGAGAAAAATAGAAAGGAATGGTACTTAAGTATTATCAAAGCATTTTATTGTATTGATCCATGGAAATATTTAGAAATAGATAAGAAAAAAGCCATAATGATGAGATATAATAACTATAAAAAGATTAAAGAATGTAATGATTTTTATGGAGATTGTCTATTAGAAAATTGCCGGTTAAGGCAAATATGCCATACAAAAAAGCAGGATAAAATATGTAATAAATGTGGACAGTTTGAGACTACTGAGCATGTGCTTTTGAAATGTGAAAGAGTTAATAATTTGTAGAAAGAAATATGTAAAGATAATAGGGTGAAAAGTTTGTTAAAATTTGAACAAATAAATATGGACATAATAGAATTTGGTTATTATGGTGCACGTAAACAGGAAAAAGTGAAGAAAATGGACAGGGTAATAGTTTATGCTTCATGGACTATATGGAACAAAAGATTAAATTAAATTAAATACAATGGAAAATGGACTTTGACAAAGATTTTGGAAATTAATTATGTTTTGATTGTGGATAAAAGAGTGGGGGAAATGCTTACATTGAAGTTTCTAATGTATGGAAATTTGTAAATAGATGTAAGTAATGTAAATATGTAAATAATGTGTAATGTATATATCAATAAAAAACTACCTTTTTCAATAGGTATTATGGGTTATTTCACCATTCACCAACACCATTCACTAAATCAAGTGGGTGGGACCTCGGTTAATGTCTCATCAGAAGGAAGGCAGACTCACCAGTGCAGCTACTTCCTAATGCAGCCCTTCCCTAATGCTGCACCTCCCTAATGCAGTACCTCCCCAATGCAGCACCTCCCTAATGCTGCACTTCCCTAATTTAGTACCTCCCTAATGCTACACTTCAGTGTCAGTAACCCAGACACTTGGAGTGGGACCAGAACTCACAACATTTTTGTTTTCCATCACAAATGGCTAGTGGACTACCTGTTGCAGTGGTAGCTATAAATGAACTTAAATACAAATGTAGCTGCCTCATCAGTCTCCTTACTTTGTCATTTGTGAGGTACATTTGCTGGTTCACTGTTTGTTTTGCCATCAGTCATGGTCTCCTGGGACTCCTGCCTTGTTAGAGCTCCATTAGATTTGTAGTTTGGTAACTACTGCCTGTGCATTGTGCTGGCTCTGGCATTTTTTTTTTTTTGTAGGAGGGTAGAGTGAAATGCAAATTAAGTAAACTGAAACACTATAATTCTCAGGTGGAACTGACTGATCAAAAACCTCAAAAGAGCCAAGCAAACATAGGCTAGGCAGATTCTGTCCAATCCATTCAGAAGATACTTCTGTGGTTCCTTAATCCTTTCCCTTTCATGCTGGTTTTCTTTGAATGAAACTTTTCACAAAGACCAGTGAATAAATAAAACTAATCTTCTCGGTTGTGTCTGCAGTGGACTATATGTGCTACAGGCTAATGACATTTTCAAGTAGAAACACTTTGGGAATTGTCACTTGAAATCCATACATATGTCGTACACTCACCTTTGCTGCTGGAAGATCAGAAGGCTATGAGCTCTATTCTTAGCACAGGTGTTTGGATTAATTTTTTTTCCATTACTGACAGTGTAGTCTAGCATAAAGCTGTGCTGAACTCCTGATTTTGCTTTCCTTTAGATGAAAGGTTAAACAATGGCCTCAGTTGGGCTCCTATTAGAACAACAAAAATGCATTTTGTCGAATGCATTTTCGTCTACACATATAGGGCGAACAGGCAAAACAGCAAAGCGGCCGTTCAGCGAATTCTTTCCCTGGGAAAGAAGTCACTTGACTGCTTCGTTGCTTTGCCTGTTCTGAAGTGTAGTGTGGTCCCTTGTCCGGTATAGCTCCTGAGCGTGAATGTGCAACAGTTACTGACCTTAGGGTTAGGGTGCAGGTTAAGGTTAAGTGCATATGTATGAAAGTGTTTACTGTTTTTTATTTTGCATTAGATGTATGGTTGAGTTACATGTGTATGTGTTTTCAGTTGTTTACTTTTGTTTTAGGGGGGTAGAATTAGGGTTAAGGTAAGTGTGTATGTGTTTGGAACTGTTTATGTAAATGTGCGAGAGTTACTAACCTTAGGGTTAGGGTGCGGGTTAAGGTAAGTGCATATGTTTTAAAATGTTTACTGTTTTTTTTTTTTGTTAGATGTATGGTTGGGTTACATGCATATGTGTATTTAGTTGTTTACTCATTTTTGGGGGTATAATTAGGGTTAGGGTATGTGTGTATGTGTTTGGAAGTGTTTAGTGTTTTTTTTGGGGGGGGTTGGAACAGCAATTTCTTTCCCTAGGAAAGAAATCGCTGTACTGTGGTTTCAACATTTTCAGCTTTCGCTGAATATGTGTCGATGAAACACCGTTTGCTGTTTTCAGCATTCGGTGTTTTAATATAAACCCCCTCAGTTACCCGACACAGTAAGTTCAGGTGGATGTAAAATATCCAACTACAGTTATGGCAAAATTTCCCCTAATCATCACGTTTTGTTTGCCGAGGATGGTCTGCATGGGTCTATATTACATCATTGAACTCACAGGAGTTTGAACAATGTAATATCGAACTGTTAAGTTCAAAACCCAAAAAGTACGAACACACAGAACAGAGATTTTTTTTCCCAGGGAAAAAATTGCTGTTCCGGTACAAAAAAAGAAAGTACACTTTAAACTTAAACTAATGTGGGGGGCTTCGTCCCTCACACCCCCACACCCCCCTACTTAAATATACCAACTCCAAGATCGCACCACAGTGGAGGAAATAGCAAAGCCGTGAAAACGGCCCACTGATTTTTTTTCCCTGGGAAAAAAATCAGTGTTTTGTGGCTTTGCTATTTCTGTGTTTTGAACATTTGGGTTCGATATTACAACATTCGGACTCCTGTGAGTTTGATCTTGTAATATAGACCCAGTCTGCACATGTCCCTGTTAAGCTTTCCAATACAGGCTAAAACATTGTGCTCCCCCATAGTGTCTTTTTTAGGCAATGACAAACTGACCAAACCGTCCAACTCAGCAAAGCCATCCCAAGGAAACTAAAGGCATTACTGCTCAAAGCCAGGAGCCTAAACAAGAAACTCTATTCCATCCAAGCCGTCTTCACCTTAGAGAATGCAGATATCTTTGCATTAATTAGATGTGGTTTAAAGTTGCAGAGAGCACCTGACAGTGCAGGGGTACAATGCCTTCCACACATTTAGACTCCATCTGTTCTGCCTGGGCATTTTGCTGTTATCCTAAAAAAAAAAAAAAAACAGTAACATTTAGGAACTATGGAACTACTTTAAGGCAAACTGTTATTTAGTGATTACTTGACAACATTTCAAGTCCCCCCAAAATTAGAAAACATAGCTGCCTTTGTAGAATTGCACACAAAAATTCCATACAATCATGTTAAATAGATGCATATAGACAGAATGTGCCTACCAGAAATAGGCCAGAACAAACATAAAAAAACAAACCACCCTGGTGAATTCAAACATAAACAGATTGAACAACGAAAGGAAAAAAGACATAGCAAAAATTAAGAAGTGCAACACCCAGCAGAATAAAAACTGTCTCATCAGGCTAAACAAACAGTTAACAGGGCAAATTAAGTCAACCAAAGCCATTTTTAAGATAATTGTATTCTACCAGGCCAAGGACAACCACAAGGCTTTCTTTAGCTATGTCTGAAACCTCAAAGGCAGTATATAACAGTGTGCAGAACTGATTGTTAATGGAGCCATGTACACAGAACAGCAAGATATAGGAAATCGGGTGGATGAAAAATTCAGTATTCAGTTCCACTTTTAACCCCCTCTTTTCTCACCTTTGCTGCCCCACAAGTAATAAATGAAATATAACTTCCCCAACCATTACTAGGAAGTAGGTCCTACATATGATCTTTAAGGCTAAGAACACCACATTCATGGGCTCCAATAATATTCCAGAATGCCTTTTAAATAGCCTGCAGCATAACTTATCTTGACCACTAGCGTCACTATTTATCCATAGCCTGCAGACAGGCTTTTTGCCACATGAATGGAGGACTAGAATCTGGTCATCTCACTAAACAAGAGTGATCCAACAACAGACTATGTGAACTACAGACCCATAAGTCTGACTAGTCTCAGTCTCATATGCGAAGCCATGCAAAAGGTTATTATGGGTATAATTAATAATGAAATATGGATCCTTCAGACTCTGGATCCAACCTAGTTTGGCTTTGTTAAAGGCAGATCATGACTACTGTACCTGCTGGACTTTTTTGAAAACATCAACAAGGCAATGTATGAGGGCAAAAGAATAAATACTGCCTACCTTGACCTGGCTAAGATATTTGCTACAATACACTACTCAGACATTGTAAACTAACTCATGGAATTAGGCATTAACCCTATGATACATTTTGGATAGCCAGCTGGCTCTCAGATTGGACCAAGGAAGTTAGAATAGGGAAGAACCCCCCCCCCCAAAGAGTTAGGTCATTAGTGGTGTCCCTTAGGCCTCTGCGCTAGGCCCACTCCTTTTTGACATTTATTTCTTGGACGCCAAAGTCAATGTCAAAGGTCTCTGGCTGACCAATTCTACAGATAACATCAAATTAGGAGCAGACATAGAGTCCCTGAAGTCACCAACATCCTACAGGAAGGACTAATGCAGACAAATGACTGGCGCCAAAACCATGGCTTAAAACGCAATGCCATGAAATGCCTAACAGTACACTTTGGGAAGTTGGCCAACTTAGAAAACCATCTCATTCATAACACACCTCTTAGAATTGACACAAGGATTTAGAGACATATGATGATAGTAACCCGGGTAGTAAGGAAATCATTCTAGGTTTCTCAACTTATAAGCAAGGGTATGACATCTGGGTCCAGGCCGGTCATCGTTCTTTTGCATTTGGCCCTCATCAGACCCACCACTGAGTACAAATCCCCTTCAGGATGTATCTGACCAGGCACATGCAGCAACTGAAATGTTCACAGAGGTTCCTCACAAAAGGGATACAGCATGTCCTATGCAGATCACCTCAAAGCCCATTCTCTATACTCACTTTCATATGGACTGCTGAGAGACAATCTGTGCCAGGCATATAAAGCATCATTGGATCCTGCTTTCATGGACCTTTTAAACCAATAGCATCAGAACTGCTTGATCTAAGGACTTGAACCTTGGTTGCAACATAAATAGGACATGTTGGAGAGACTAGTATATATCTCAGAAAATTCCCCTCCTCTGGAACAGGCTTCCCATCCATATGAAGCAGAGTTCTTCCCTAATCTTATTCAAATGTAACTTGGACCAGTGGATGGGAAATTGGAAATTCTCTTAGTTGTAGCAGCTATATATCTATTGGATACAGACAGTCTGTAAGTAATACCCTAGCTTACATGTATCTCTTAAAATAACCTCTAACCTCAAAAAACTTGGAGGATACATTTGGGATGCATGGCTAGGCTTATAAATGCCCAAATAGTCATTAGCCTACTATACACCTGTGAACTCATGAATACTACCTCAGGTCTCCTCTGAAAGTGGAACACTGACCTAGTGGGACTAACATGGTTAACTGAGGATAAAATAAATGCATACCTGCCTTAGGTCTGTGGCTGATGTCTAATAGGCTAGCTGATTGATGGCAGGTAGAGGCCAGAAACAAAGAAAACAATATCCCCTGTGACACGCATGACATTACTCATGTAAATTTAATCTCAGGAAAATGCAGAGTGTGCAGTTTGTGTGTGTGTGTGTGTGTGTGTGTGTGTGTGTGTGTGTGTGTGTGTGTGTGTGTGTGTGTGTGTGTGTGTGTGTTTGTATTATGTAACGAAGTATTAGTTCATAATCATTTAAAAAGTTAATACAGCTCCAGATTTTGGCAGCAACATGCATTCTGTGGATAATAAGAAGTACAAAACTGTAATGTCTGGAATTATTGGCTGACAGAAATCCTCAGTGATTTTGCCAGAAAATCATAAATTTTACAATAATGGACAGAGCAAAATTTGAGGAAAATCAGGGGTATTCTGGTAAACTCTTGACATTAGGGATCTTAGACCCCTTTTGACATCATGGATCATGGCACTGGATAGAACTTACAATCACCCTGTTCTTGTCCAGTCTGGTGATTGTGAAGTCTGAGTGCCAAACTATAGGGTCACCTCTGACCAGACTATGCAGAAGCAGATTTAGTAGGTAGGTGGCTTAACTGGGTTAGACCTGCTTTCATGGTGGCTCTTGGGTGAACTGTGTAGATGTACAGTATGTGCAAGTGTCAAAGGAGTGGGCATCACCTTGTGTGAGACCTCTTAGTGTGTTCTAGTAGGCTGGTTATTTTACAGTGTCAGCATAAGTTATAGACTTCGTGGTATGTTGTAACTGCTATTGTGGGTATATGATGCTTACTGATTAGTGGGCTAATGTGAGAGGCTGGTCTCTATGTTTCCTAAAAATTAAATTTCTCACAGGTTATTCTGTGAGTTGGTAGAAACACTTGACAGTTAGTAATCATATAGCAATTGCTACACTAACTTAGAACACCTCATTTGATTGGTCTTGCCCTACATGGGCTGACATAATGGTTAAGGTGTTTACCTCAAAGACGCAAGGTACAGGGCCTGATTCTTGGGAACTATAGCTAGACTTAAAAAAGCCCCAGCGGTCATTAGCCTAGTAATCAGCTATGAGTTAATGAGAGCAGGCTGCTAACTCGTGTTGACAGAGGGCAGAAGGCTAGGGTTGGCACAGTACTCTGGGGGGTTGAAGGTTGAGTACTATAGCAGACCCTGAAGATTTATGAGTGAAGTATTTAGGATGATAATCTGAAGTTAGGTTAGATAGTAGCTAATTTAGCAGCACTTACTGAAAAGATCGAATTACGTTTGCCAAGAATTATGAATAGATGTGATTTGCTTGTTGGCTACTACTGTGCATGTGTGTATGCGTGTGTGTGTATGTGTGTGTGTGTGTGTGTGTGTGTGTGTGTGTGTGTGTGTGTGTGTGTGTGTGTGTATGTGTGTGTGTTTGTATTATGTAACGAAGTATTAGTTCATAATCATTTAAAAAGTTAATACAGCTCCAGATTTTGGCAGCAACATGCATTCTGTGGATAATAAGAAGTACAAAACTGTAATGTCTGGAATTATTGGCTGACAGAAATCCTCAGTGATTTTGCCAGAAAATCATAAATTTTACAATAATGGACAGGGCAAAATTTGAGGAAAATCAGGGATATTCTGGTAAACTCTTGACATTAGGGATCTTAGACCCCTTTTGACATCATGGATCATGGCACTGGATAGAACTTACAATCACCTTGTTCTTGTCCAGTCTGGTGATTGTGAAGTCTGAGTGCCTAACTATAGGGTCACCTCTGACCAGACTATGCAGAAGCAGATTTAGTAGGTAGGTGGCTTAACTGGGTTAGACCTGCTTTCATGGTGGCTCTTGGGTGAACTGTGTAGATGTACAGTATGTGCAAGTGTCAAAGGAGTGGGCATCACCTTGTGTGAGACCTCTTAGTGTGTTCTAGTAGGCTGGTTATTTTACAGTGTCAGCATAAGTTATAGACTTCGTGGTATGTTGTAACTGCTATTGTGGGTATATGATGCTTACTGATTAGTGGGCTAATGTGAGAGGCTGGTCTCTATGTTTCCTAAAAATTAAATTTCTCACAGGTTATTCTGTGAGTTGGTAGAAACACTTGACAGTTAGTAATCATATAGCAATTGCTACACTAACTTAGAACACCTCATTTGATTGGTCCTGCCCTACATGGGCTGACATAATGGTTAAGGTGTTTACCTCAAAGACACAAGGTACAGGGCCTGATTCTTGGGAACTACTTAAAAAAGCCCCAGCGGTCATTAGCCTAGTAATCAGCTATGAGTTAATGAGAGCAGGCTGCTAACTCGTGTTGACAGAGGGCAGAAGGCTAGGGTTGGCACAGTACTCTGGGGGGTTGAAGGTTGAGTACTTTAGCAGACCCTGAAGATTTATGAGTGAAGTATTTAGGATGATAATCTGAAGTTAGGTTAGATAGTAGCTAATTTAGCAGCACTTACTGAAAAGATCGAATTACGTTTGCCAAGAATTATGAATAGATGTGATTTGCTTGTTGGCTACTACTGTGTATGTGTGTGTGTGTGTGTGTGTGTGTGTGTGTGTGTGTGTGTGTGTGTGTGTGTGTGTGTGTGCGCACGCACACTGGTGTGTATCATACCTCTCAACCTGTAATCATAAAAAATCTGGACAAAGGCCCATGAAAAATAGGTACAACTGACCAAAAATCTGTATGCTGATTAACATGAAATTTGAATACATAATTATGTAACCTCACCCCTCCAATGGAATTGTGGGATGCCAACTTTTAAACACAAATTGAAGAACAGACAAAATATTTAACACAAAATAAACGCAGCAATAGTGTTTTAACACAAGCACCCCACTAAAACCAGATGAAACATTTCTCCTCAATGATTCCATCTGTAGTGTGTCCATGAATGCACAAGCACTCCACTGACTCCAAAGGAAATATTTCCCAGGAATCCCTTCTGTAGTTTGCAGATGTATGCACAGTCACTACACAGACTCCAGAGGAAACATTTAACACAAGTCCTTCTGCAGTCTGCCAGTTTATGAACAACCACTCAGCTGACTCCAAAGGAAATATTTCCCCCAAATATCCCTTCTGCAGTCTTCCCAAGTATGCACAAGGATTACACTGAGTCTGACACAAAAAATATTTCCCCAATGATTCCTTCTGTATTCTGCCCATGTATGCCCAGACACAAGCACTCCACTGACTGTAAATGAAACATTTTAAAACTGTTCATTCACGTGCTAATCTGCACTCCACTGACCACATAGCCTTTGCAAAAGCTGTACTGCAGCAAGTGCTCCAGACCTCAAAATGAAAAACTGGGACTGAGTATGTGAACTGACCAGGTACAGCAGAGATTTGATTATCTGAGCTAATTGTGACCTAAGGCAGTTTGGATAATCAAACATATAATTGATCCAGATAAAAAAACTTCTAAAATCTTGTTTTTTTTCTACATGCAGGAATACACTTTTCAACCATTCAGCGATTTCACTGGTCAATAAAGAATATTTTTCACACACGAGCTGGCTACAGGCTCAAAAAAACATGCTGAAGTGAATATGTATAATGTTTACATATTCAAACTTCATGATTTTTCCTACCCAAAAAGTTTGGAAGACTGGTTTGGACAAATTAAATTTCAGATAATCTATGACTGGATAATCGATTCTCTACTGTATTTGGACTCTTGACTGCTTTATAGAAATGAGATGCTGGTGCTGTTTTAGATCCTCTGCTTAAACAGCCAAAAGCAGTTACTTCTGTAATAACAAATGCTTAAGTCTCAGACATGACATGACAGCTGAGGTGAAATCAAGACATGTAAAAACATAAAAAGGAAATATTTCAAATTTTCATGAAATCTGCTTTTGTGTTTCAATGTATTTATAAGGATTACAGGATACAAGAGCATTATATTATTTCATGTTGCAGATAGATAAACATCCCCTTAATGATCCCTTCTGTAGTGCGCCCATGAATTCACAAGCACTCTCCTAACTCCAAGTCTCCCCATATATAAAAGGATTCCACTGATACCAAATGAAACATTTACCCCAGTGATCCCTTCTACAGTCTGCCCATATATGCACAAGGATTACAACTGACACAAAAGGAAACATTTCCCCCAGTGATTTATTTTGTATTCTGAATTTCTGCCTGCCCTTGTATGCACAAGCACTCCACAGACTTTAAATGAAAACATTTCCCTTAACGGAAGTTAATAATCACTTCATCACTCAGCTCATGTGATAATTATAATGTAAGTTGTGTCATGGCATGGTTGGTGCTTAGGTCAGCATGATGCTGAAGCTGAATTAATCTATATATGCTTTTTAAAAATTCTTTTATCTGCTGCTGTAGCCTGAGGTGGTCGAGCTGACGGAGGAGATACAGTTTCTCATCCTCTTCCTGTCCTGATCCTGGATGTGCAGAGTAGACGCTGGGAGGATGCAGACCAAACTCTGCTCTGCTCTGCTGGCTGCTGCACACTGCACTGGCTGCAGAAATAAAGTACTTGCTTGCTTGCTTCTTCTTGGGCTGCCTTGGCTTATGTTAAAAGTTAAAAAAAGTTGGGCACTCGTCTTCTCATCCTCCGCTCAGTGATTGGGATCTCTGCTACCCCTGCCTGCTGTGCTCTGTCCTCTCTCCTGTCCCATCCCTGCTTTAATTCCACAACAATATACACAAATACAATGTGATATATGTGTGAATGTACGTATAGTAAAAAAAAAGTTAACAAAAACACTCCAAGTTACAGGCTGGCACAGTCTACCTCATAAAGCTGGGGTCATCACACATGCCCTTGCACGTGATGATGTCAGCAACAAGTTCAACTTAAAAAAAAATTAAAAAAGAAAAAGGGAATTCAAGGGGCCACTTGAGAATTTGTGGCTCCCCCTGCTTTATTTTGCACTAAAAACTGGTAAATACTGAGGAATTCAGTACAGAGTGTGATTTAGAGGTACAGTGTATGTGTGTGTGTGTGTGTGTGTGTGTGTGTGTGTGTGTGTGTGTGTGTGTGTGTGTGTGTGTGTGTGTGTGTGCAGAGCAGGGGACACTTTGATTACATTACTGTACAACACAGTAACTTAGTAACCAGTACTGTTTGTAATATTCCTTTTTTTCTGATAAAATTGCTTAATCACAAACAAAAAAAAAAATACATCTGTTTATATTATTTACAAATCCATAAATCTTGAATCACACAAGGTGTTTTCATAAATTTTAACATGTTTTCTAAACTATTATTAAATGACACAATTCCTTTAAGATTTTTATCTTAACAATTTCAATTTGGTGTAACTTAACATTCCTTTTACGAGAAAAAAACAAAACAAAAATGAAGCCTTCTGCAATAAAAAATCCTCTGATGAGACTGAATGAGATATGCCCTGGCCTGCAGTTCAAACTTATTAGGCAGACTGGTCCAAGCCATGCTCCAGAATTTACTGTGGGGGTAGAGGTAACTGGAAAATACTTTGAAGCTTCAGAGCCTTCTATAAAAAATGGCTAAACACCACGTGGCTGAAAATGTAAGAATTCTGCATCAGGCAGTTTCTTTACTGAAGATTTAACTATAAGATCACTTTGACCAGTCCCACATAATGTTGTGGTAAGATTTCACTCTTAAAAAATGCAGGCACAGCATTGGTTTGATACAGCTCCTGTTCTCATTTTATGCTATTAGTCATAGCAAATGCGAGAGTTAATGTGTTATGCTGCTGTTTGAAAGAATGGTTAATGCATACCTATTGAGCAAGATATTCTCATAGTCTGGATGGACTATTCCAGTTTTTACCTAGAGTTCAATTACACCTCCTCAATGAAATTTTAATTTTACTGAAAATGGATTGTAACAAGGTATTGTTTTAAAACAAATCAGTCTCAAAAGTTAAAATATGATTCCTTATGGGGGATATGATATTTAATAGATTACCAGTGAGATGTTTTATTTCCTAATGTCCTTTTTAATGGACTGTTTGTAGAGCACATGTATGTACTAGGGCTGCCACCTGTCCATCTTTGTGCAGGACAGTTCCTATATGGCATTCGCAGGCTGAAAAAATATGTAAAAAAAATGTCACACATTGTGCATTTGAAAAGCTGGCAACCCTAGAATATCTGTGTGTAAGCTGAGTATAAATTCTTATTATTTCTTCTACTCAATTTTAAAACCCCAATTGCATTTCCCAGTACAAAAATCAATGTTTTCTGCTTATGTACCATATTTTTATTTTTCCTCCGTGGTTGTGTGACATTGAAATTAGTATTTATTAGTACTGAAGATGTCAAGTTCATATGTGGAGGGTACCGTATCAAGAGGGCAGGGGACCCCACCATCTTAAATCAATTTTTTTACCATCTAAAAAATTAATATTCAAAGAAGCCACATGCAAATGAGTTTTCATTACATACCTTAGTTGACACTCTGTGATCCTAGGCCCCACTGTGTAATTAGCAGTCTTCCATGGGCTCATCCCTATCTCACACTAACTACTTTATTCTCTACTAACGCCACATACTAATCTTCTGTTACACTCTAACGATTACTGCCCCTCTTTCTCCTCTGTCATATATTTTAAGTAATGTAGTTATTGTTCTACAATACTTGATCACTAACAAAACAACAAAATAGTTATCTATAACTTTACAGCTTTTAATAATTTTAATTCTGCTGTAAATGTGGCAATATTTTACTATATTTACGGTGTATTTAGACTTACAGATTTATAGGTAAGTACTAAGCTACCTGCCCTTGTGGGCCATTTTAAGTTTATTTCCCTGAAATTTGACAATCAAATGCTGTACTTTGTGTTTGTGAGGTACCCACCTTAAACATTATACTATCATACAACTCCGCTTAAAGAGACTTGATCATTGTATTTACGTCCCTCCCAAGCTATATCTAAAATGATCCAGTTGGATTAGCATTCTACACTGGTTAATACATGGACATAAAACACTTCATTGTGTGTTTGATCTAGCTGAAGGTTCAATGAGTTTTTTGAACCCTCCAGGATGGGTCAAGTATTATGTAATTTCATTTCTGGTGAATAGCCATCTCCTTCGGACAGCCTATGCTCTCGGGAGTTCTTTGTTAGATTAACAGTCTAGGTATAAATCTTAATTTTTTTCCTTGACTGGCAGGAAAGTACCTGATGGTGGCTAGAGGGAGGAAATGGTGAATGTGAGAGGTGGGAGCTATTATATATTGACTGCATTACATCAAACTGTGATTGATGAAGAGGATTAAACCAGTCAAGATCCAAGCAAGGAGGGGCCTGTTTGTAGCCGAACTGACTGGGAGCTGGAGGGACCTTTGTGTGGTGCAGGTGTAGAAGCTCATTACTACAGTGTGACCACCTTGTACAGTTCCAGTGTGCACTCATTTTCAGAGCAAACTAAAGCATGTGGGCAGAGATGTAGAGGTGGATGGACAAAAATGTATGAATAAATTAATACAATCTGTGTGGCAGTAGCTTGTAATTTACTGGTGATAGTGTAATTTACAGAAGGGTGTGTTTTTTTAAGTTGATCTTGATGCAATGAATTTCTGGCTTGTCTCTTTGTTGCAGATATTGGAAGCTCTTAGCTTACCAACAGATGTTTCTAGTGGTGTACCAAAAAGAAAGGAAAATGTTCATGAGACCCAAGAGACTTGTAAGGTTTGTATTCTGTCTGTCTATGTTTTCTGTTAGAAGTGTTTGCTAGATTCTGTAGGTTATAGCAGTTTTTTCTACAGGATTTTATTAACAGTGAAAGATTCCATTACAAATCTTGTTATTTTCAGATGAAGTGATAAGTCTCCCTGTTCTCTTTGTATCTTACCAGTGACTTCTTCAGGTGCTTTCCAAGCTAGAAAAGAACAAAACAATACCCATAATGATGTCCTTCTGTAATGTCAATCCCTCACCTGCCAGTGTTCATTATTTATCTTACCTTTTTGTGGGGGGAAGAGTTGTGTGGCAAATTTTGCAGGCTTCATAGTGCAAGAAGTATTTTTTTTACGTTTTTCTTACCCACAATTCCCTTTTCCTAAGCTACTACATCTAGGGTGAAGTTGTGCACAGAGTTTGCATTTTTATTCCTTTCTGCATTTGTGGAATATTGGATGCTTCTCTTTCTTGTACATTTCTCATAGTTTGATATTTGTAACAAAAGTCAAGGCAAAGGAACATTTAGTAGTGAATAAATCACAAGTCCTCTTCGAAGGAAAATTACTTTGTCTGTGTATAACAACTTTTTTTCTGTTTGTTATACATTACTTTACTTCTTTTACAGACACGACATTATAGTGAGTTCCTCACAACTGTATTAACTTCATGACAGCCACCTGTACACTTGAGTCATAACCCCAGAAGTGTAGGGAACAGGGAACTGACAGCCCACATGAAAAGAGATGCTCATTAGGAATGTTTGTGTCTCACATGGTAGTATAACCCATAATACCAAAAGTACATTTAAAACCAATAATAACTAGCTGTGAGCATCTGATATGGTTATTCATGCTAGACATGATGAATGATAGTGTGAAGCTGTCCAGAATTCACCTGTATACTGAAAAGACAGCAGGCTTATATGAAACATGAGGAGATTTGCATTTTTTGCACACAGACATTGACTTGCAGGATCATTGTAACTCGTGCTTAAAAAAGTTAGAATAAACACTCCTACTGATATCTTGGCTTGGTACATACATGAGGAAGCCATCCCCTTACATAGCCATGGATCTTAATAAAGGAGGCAGGGTTTTTACAGAGTTTATATAAAGAAAGAACACTGGAAAAAAGGATTGCTTTAATGTGACTTGTTCTAGTTTATTGTAACGTGAAGTTTGCTGAATAAAGCATCGGAGACCATCCAGGTGCAATTAACCATAGGTAAAACTGCCCTACAGTTTGTAACATGCTACAGACCACCTTCTCAAACTCAGGAAACCCACGCAGCCTTCCTGAAGACACTGGAGAGTATGAATGTCTCTCCAAACACCATCATATTGGGTGACTTCAACTACCCAAACATAGACTGGGAACACTACTCAAGCCCCAACACCCTAGCCCAAAGGTTCCTTGAGTTCATAAACTCAAATGCTATGGAACAACTAGTCACCATTCCCACAAGAGGAGAAAATATACAAGACCTGATCATCACAAACATGGGGACAAAATGCTCCACACCGGAAGTATATCCCTCATTGGTGAGATCAGACCATAAATTAATCTCACTGGAGATCCACATCCCGCCCCCACCCCCAGCAAAAAAGACCACAGTGAAGAACTTTTCAAAAGCAAACTTCACACTTCTTAAGACTAGAGTGGTATCCTTCAAGGCCCCCGAGCCAGTGGAAACCACAACCCACGCTGCTGAAACCCTTACAAATGCCTTCTACGAGCACCTCCAGGAATGTATGGATCAAGCAATCCCTAATAAAATCAAGACCCTTTCCACCAAAGGCAGGCGCCCGGTCTGGTGGACCCCAGCCATAAACAAACTCTACAACAAGAGGAGAAAGCTACTACATGACAGAGCAAAATCCCTAAAAGGGAAGGCATCTCTGATCAATACTAGCAAAAAACTACGATCACTCATAAAATCATCCAAGGCCAACTTTGAGAGAAAAATCGCTAATGACACAAAAGACAATCATAAAGCCTTCTTTAGCTATGTTAGAAACCTGGGTGGAAACTCCCAGATATGCTCAGAATTAGCCCAAAATGATCAAAAAATCACTGAACCCAGAGACATTGCCAACATACTGGCAGACAGGTACAGTGCAAATTTCTCCCATCCTTCCTCCGCAAAAGGAGAAATATCTATCTCACCAGAGTCTAGCCTCCCAAACATCTCAGATGCCCAGGTGAGAGCCGCTCACTCTAAAGCAAAAACACAGCATCAATGGGACCGGACGGTGTCCCCGGCTGTGTGCTACACGAACTCAATGAGGAACTAAACCCACACATAAGGCTGCTGTTTAATCTTAGCCTTACTACAGGATACGTGCCAAAGAATGGCGTACGGCAACTGTGGTCCCACTCCACAAAGGCGGTGCTTCTACGGACCCTGGAAATTACCGCCCCATAAGCTTGACGAGCCTTGTCTGCAAAGCTATGGAGAGGATCATAATGGAACTCATAAATAAAGACATTGGGGACCTACAGACACTGGATCCTACCCAATTTGGCTTTGTCAAGGGCAGATCCTGCCTCTTGAACTTGGTCGACTTTTTCGAAACAGTCACTAAGGCCATTGATGAGGGTAAGGCAGTTGCCTACCTTGACCTAGCAAAAGCGTTCGACACAATACCCCACTCGGGCATCATAGAAAAGCTCACCAGCTTAGATGTAAACCCATATGTCACAAGATGGGTTGCAAACTGGCTCAAGGACAGAACACACAGGGTTAGAGTTGCTGGTGCCATGTCAGACTCTAAGCCGGTCACGAGTGGTGTCCCACAGGGCTCAGTCCTGGGCCCCCTCTTGTTCGGCATTTATTTTTCTGAAGTGCAGGCAAACATAGGGGGATTGTGGCTGACAAAATTTGCAGATGACTGCAAACTGGGCACCATAATTGACACTCCATCAGACACAGACATCCTCCAGAGAGGTCTCATAGAAATGGATAACTGGTGCCAGAGCCATGGCCTTAAGCTAAATGCCAAAAAATGTATAGTCATACCCTTTGGGAAAAACAAGGTAACCCCTAATTACCACATAGGTGGTAATCCATTAAACATGGAAGAAGTTATCAGGGACCTGGGGACCCAAGTTGACAGTAACCTCTCTTTTGACACTCACATTGCCAAAGTGGTTAGGAAGACCTTCTACATTGCCCACTTGATCATGAAGGGATTCACATCCAGATCAGAAGAGGTCATTGTACCCCTGTACTCTTCACTTATCAGACCAATGATTGAGTACAACGCCCCATTCGGAATGTACCTTACCCGACACCTGCAGCAGTTGGAAAGACCCCAAAAGTTCCTCACCAAAAGGATAAAGGGGCTCAAACATATGTCATATGATGCTCGACTGAAGAAACTCCAGCTCTATTCAGTCGCATACCGTCTGCTCAGAGGTGATCTGTGCCTGACATACAAGGCCATGTCCAACCTGGAATTAATGGACATGCTCCACCTCAAAAAATCCAAATCCACCAGAGCCACGAGAGCAACAGACGTAAACCTCAACACAGATATAAATAGGACGTGCTGGAGGGACAGATTCATCACCCAGAGACTCCCTACACTATGGAACAGAATCCCAGTCCATGTGAGGCAGAGCCCCTCACTGACTCTGTTCAAGAGAAATCTTGACGAGTGGATGGGAGATCGTAGGTTTACCCCGGGAATCATCTCTGTATCACTGCTGGACAGAGGCACAGCAAACTAATGGGTATAGTATTCTCATCCTAAGGGGTGGTGAAAGCCACACACACTCTGGCTAGGCTTATAAATGCCCTAGGGCAGATAGCCTAGTATGAACCTATGAACCTATAAGAAGCCCTTGCCATGATCAGAAGGTGATATTTACAAGCTACAATGAACTGACTGTCCAGACAGGAGATCCTCATGATAAATATGTTCTTCCTTCCAGTTCTGATTTATAGTTGTGGCAGTTAGGGGTCCAAGGAGCATATCCCATTTTTTGTAAAGGAAAGGAAATAAATATTACTTGTGACTATGCAAAATTGCATTTTACAATAACAGATTATGACTGCTGATAACAGAAACCAGCCCATTTGTCTCCTGTTGTATTTTTTAATACCAAAAAGAACCATGGAAGTGGACCTGTCTTTCTGAAGGATGGTGACTTAGTGGATGTCTTCCTTTTTTTGTTAGGAGAAACAGCTGCAATATACATGGTGTGTGGAAAGCAAGAGCAGAAATTTTTATATATAACCTTTCTTCCTCCCTGTTTTGCAGGATACATTTTTAGTGCAGGCATGTAGAAGAATCTCATTATTCCCCCTTTAACCACCTTCATGAGGGAGCAGGCAGGTTGTAAGTCAGGATTGCTGAGGAGGTTTCCAAAAGCTCCTCTGCTTCAGTTTTATTTCCTGGTGATTGTGTTAACAGAAAGGCACACTTTTCTAAAGCTTTGTTTATCCTGCCTAAAAGCTGGACAGCCGAGACCTATAGCATAGGATTTACAACGTATCTAGAGTGTAGTTATGACAGATGTTTTCATCTATAAGTGTCTGCTCACACAGAATGTCTGGTCAGTACCTCTGTTACTTCTCGGGGTGGAGAAACAACTCCTCCTTTAGCCAACTGCTTTGGTCCTCATAGGCCTTATCATCTCCCCAATATTGTGCTTTTGAGGGGAGAAGGTGATCCCTCCAGGAGAAGTAGATCTGGTGTGTATAAGTCTTTATAACTATCTTAGACTGAAAAAGATGCCAGTGATCTGAACTCTGGATGACCTTAGCAAAGACCTCCCAGATCTAACTGGCCTTTGTTAACACTTGCAGGGAAAAAAGATTGCTGTAGAAAAAAATGGGGCAAAGCAGGTAATACCATGTTAATTAGCTATCCTAAAAGGTGACTGTTATGCCTGTGGTTCCAGGAATTGCAGGGTCTCTAGTTAAAATTTGAAACCGTTGGGTAAGTACTATACACATACGATTGTTTATATATATATATATATATATATATATATATATATATATATATATATATATGTCATCATATTTTTAGAATGGAGAGAGAAACTGCAGTACCCTACAAAAACCCACAAAGATACAGATCAGACTTACACATGCCACACAGAAAGTAACTACATTTGAGAAATGTTTCTTTGCACCAGTCAGATATCTTAACCAATCGATTGCTGTGCTGCCCAGAAGAAATGTCTGATACCAGATCTTACACTTATTTCAAGAAGGGAGGTATCTGGGCTGCCAAACCTGGAGATGGTTAGGTATGGAAGGCATGCTGTAGGAAATGTAATGCCTGATGCAATAGTTGGATAACTATGAAGTAGGTCATGAGGTAAGATAAAACTGACAGCACCAGGGAGACAAATGGCATGCTTATGGCAGAGGCATAAAAAGGACAGTATGTGGCTCTGACGACCACTGGGTTGTCATAACAGTGGGTTTTGACTTGGTCTGCAGCATGACAGTCACTAACTCACATCTGGATTTACCCAAACTTCTAGAGGAGGGGGTGAAACAGCGTTCCTGTAAACAGAATAGGGGAAAGTTAAAAATGTATATGTCTCCCAGAGTATAGTCCTGCACTATGGAGCAACACCTGTCCAAACATCTGGACTTCTAACATACATAGGAGAGGTGCAGGTTAGGATGATGACAGCTTTTGCCTGGAAATGTTTTGCTGTCTGTATATTTTATTAAGCATTATAATTGTAAAGTGCTTAGTCAGAACCTGAACTTGTGCATCCTACATAATTTGATTCACCATCTGCTGAACAATTAGTAGTAACAACAAATGTTTATGCAGAATATTTTTTAATGAAGATTAGTTATCACTTGACTTTCTGCATTTACATGCATTTCTACTGAATGTTTAGGTCTAGAAATGTGTAACATAACAACTGTGAGCTTTCACCGTGATAACCTGTGTATTCAGGTGTTGATAGGGTAAAGAGAAGAGATTACTTCTGAGAGTTTACCACAGAAGAAATTACTTCTGAGAATTTTCCAGAACTTTCCTAGGATGGGACTGATAAACTCCCCATCATATGTGGTATTTCTTTATGCAATTCCACTCTGCATTTTAAACATTACTATAAAGAAAAGCTTTAGCTTTGCTTTTGATCTTTGCTGGATCTGTGCATTTCTGTTCTGCTGTCTGTAATATCAAGTTGTACTATTATTCCTTGTTGCTGTTGCATTAATGTTCATTACCAGCAGTATCTAAGGTAATACTGTACTTTTATTGGTACTATTTAAAGTAATTTTACATTGTTGCCAGTTACTTATACTAGGTATATAGAAACCAGATTTACTTATTATCTCAGTTATTGATTATACTTTTTGATCATTGGTTTTGACACATTAGTGCTTGTTGCTGGTTACTGTATTGTATGCATTTAAAGCTAGTGCTGTACAGAACTACTCTACAGAGTATTGGATTACATCATCTGATATACTATTGTTACTTGTTACTTATTGCTACATTTAAAATAACTGCTCCACAGCAATTCTCTAGAGAATATTGGATTACATCATCTTTTATACTATTGTTACTTGTGCTGATTGTTCTGCTGTTACTGCATCAAATCTGTTTGCTTTACACTTAGAACTATTTTTATGCTATTTACACTTGGATTCATTTAAGTAGAGACCAAATTATCCTATTATTTCAGCTGTTGATTGCATTTGATCTTGCTGTTCATGATTGCTGATGGTACACTGTTACTTGTTCCTAGTGTAGTTACATTTTGTGGTCTTGTATCCTTTACCACCATTTTCTAGGCCAATCCATTATAGCCTTCTGTTTTATAACAAGAGAAATGTTATTAAGCTATCCTGTTTTCTCATACCCCTTTGGCTGTACTACCTGTTAAAGAATTCCATTCAGGTGTTGCTTTTCTGTAGATAGATTGAAAGCAATAGGTATTTTAAGGCACCATAACAACTGACTAATCCCCTTCTGAAGCTTGAAATCTCATATAACCGAACTTCATCTTCACAAGACGAAAGTCGCAAAACCTTGAATACCCGAACAGCAAATTTTTCCCAGGGTAAGTAAACATTTGTCTAACATGCCCTTTCCTCCATTGTGGTGTGATCCCAGAGTTGGTATATATATATTTGGGGGGGGGGGTGAGGGGAGCATAGCCCCCCACTAAGCTGGGTTTTATTTACTATAGTGCATGCTTCATTTAAGTTTGGGCAAGTATTTACTTACTCTGGGAAAAATTTGTTATTTGGGTATTTTAGCTTTCATGATTTTCTTCTCATGAAAATGAATTACAATTATATGAGATTTCAAAGTTTAGAAGTAGATCCCAACTGACACATCAACATCATTGTCATCATCATCAGCTCCTTTTTTCCCATTTTCTACAGGGGTGTCATGCCAAATGTCACCATCTCTCTAGATTTAATGCCACTCTGCTACCTTCTCCTACAGTCATGCTTGACTGTAGCAGGTCTTCTCTTACAAAATCCATCTACTTCTTTGCTGGATGCCGATTTTTCCTCTTCCCTTCTTCCTATTTGTCTCAAATATTCTTCTCCAGATTGTTTTCTGTTTTTCTGTACATGTGCCTGAACTGTCATAATCTGTATCTCTGACCTTGTCTGCAATTGGAGCTAGTTTGGCTTCAGCTCTAATGCATTCATTTCATCATCTGTAGTGTGCATCCTACCATTTGTCTCTTCATTAACTGCTTTGTCTTTACTGCCAAGGTTTCTGTACCATCAGCTTCTTCTGTCATACAGTACCTCTGATGCTCTATGCCAGTTGGCCACAGCCCCTCTGATTCTAGCTTTGACTGTTATTTAGACTTCCTTTCTCTCCACCACTTCTCCCAGATACTTGAAGCTGTTAACCTGTTTCTCTGTTTTCCTGTCTATCTCATTTCTCAGCTTCTTCTGATTGCCCCATTTGCTGCCATTACAACTGTCTTATCTGTGCTCAGTTTCATCCCATGTACCTTAAGATTTGTATTGCATTCCTCTATCCTTTGCTGAAGTTCTTCCTCAGAGTCTGCCTGTAATGCCACATTATTTACATGCCGCTTCATTGCTGATCTGTCCCCTCTGACCTGTTTGTTAATGTAGTCCATCACCAGTATGAACAGCAGTGGACTCAGCTGAACCCTGATGAACATTCACTCCCACTGGGAACCCCTCTGTGAGACTGAGCACTGTTTCTACTTGAGTCACCAGGTCCTACCAATGTTTCTGGGATTTTGAACCATTGCTGGACTGCTCAAATCAGCTTTCCTGGGACCCTGTCATATGAATGCCCAGTTGGATTCTTTCCTCATCCCTAGCTTCTTCCCACCTATTTGTCTGGCTGTAAACATCGGGTCAGTTGTGCTGCATCCCAATCTAAATTTGAACTCTCTACTACTCTACGTATTCATTTATCAATCACCCTCTCCAGGACTTTCATGCAGTGTGAGAGGAGTTTGATATTTCTGTACTGCCCTCAGTTGTAGATGTCCCCTTTGTTCTTGTTCACTAGCACTATTATACTTATTCTCCAGCCATACAGAATACACCTTTCTCTCCATTTTTCTATGAGTACCCTCAGCAGCCATTTCTTCTCTATCTCACCCAACATCTTGTAATATCTGCTGTGACCTCATCTGAGCCTGCTACTTTCCCTGACTTCATTTTCCTTAGTGCTGTTCTTACTTCTTCTAGGTTGGGCTCCTCCTCTTCTCTCATCATTGGTTGTACAAAGGGGTTTTCTGCATTCAGAAGCTGCTGGAAGTATTCCTTACATATGCCTTTGATGTCCTGTGGACTGTTCTGGAGGTTGTTGCTTGCATTCCTTATGTGGTTGTCTGACTATCTTCTTTATCTTTCTGTCTTTGCCTTGCAGCCTGATAGGGTTTCTTTGTACCATCTACTGAGTCACTTTCCAGAAGCTGGTAGAGTGCCTCTGGAACCTTGTTCTTTGCTTTTGCAACTCCTGCCTTAGCCTGTGTGTCAGCCAACCAGTATTCCTTCTTAGCCTCTTCTGTCTTTTCCATCTCCTACCTTCTCCTACACTCTTTCTTTTTTTGATGACTTCTTGGACTTCTCCATTCCACTACCAGCTTTCCTTATGTACCTTCTTTCCATAACTGGCTCAGCTGCATATCTGTTCTGTAGTCCTTACACATGATGTTTTCAAGACCTGCCATTCTTCTTCAACTCCACCTATTTCTCCTTCTTCCTGAGGTGTTTGAGCCCTGAGGAATTCCTTGAAGTGTTGTGCTTTCTCTCCCCCAGTCAACTTCTAGTGTCTTCAGCCTAGTCTTTGTTAACCTTAGAGCCTTCTAAGTTTGTCATTTTTATCATTACAAATTTTAAAATCAGTTATTCGGCTATTGACTTGCAAATAGCCTTATTGTTTGGGGTTATCTAAACAGTTGGAATACAATTTCATATGCTAGTTAGAACATCTCTGACTTTGATGAAGACTAGAAGGCCACCTTAAGTGAGGACATCCTTCTTGGGTCCTGATGTAAGTGACTGACATGTCGTTGCAAAAAATAAATAAATAAATGAATGGAGAAAACCTATTTTACTTGATTCATATTCCTTTATTTGTCTCAGATGTCCTTTCAAAGGAGCCAGTGACAGTTCTGTCATCATCAGCAAGGCTTTAATACCCTGTAGCAAGGCTGCTGGTGCAGGATTCCAAATGTTATCTTTATCAGCATTGGAGAAACAAATGAGGGGCAAGGGTTTGGTGCATAGCATTACAATAACCTAGCCTGGCAGAAGAATCAGCCTTTGTACATACCAGTGGCTTCATTATAGGTGGCATGCGAGTCACACAGGGCATAAGCAAAGATACCTTGGGCCTTTTTCAGTTCATCACTTTCAGGATGCAGTGAGAGAGCCCGGTTTAACTCTTCAGTTAGTGCTAAAATAACAATGTGTAGCCAGCTTCTGTAGCAGTGTGCAAAATAAACTTTACTTTGTGTACAGGGAAATTCTGATTGGGAATGGTCCACTTTCAGCTGAAACCTGGAGAAAAAAAAAGAGTTGTTCATCCAGTGTATGACATTTGATTATAGGGATAAATTGCTGAGTTTAGCACACTTATTATATATTGTGGCATTGGTAGAATGTGACAGATATGACACTTGAAAGTAAAAATTACAATACTGAGGCATACAGCAATAATAAAACTGTTCTAACAATGAAATATCAAAGTAAGAAATATATTCAAACAAGTATATTTGTTTGTGTGTATATATATATATATATATATATATATATATATATATATATATATATATATATATATATATATATATATATATATATATATATATATTCTTCTGGAATGTAATAAAAGTAGGGTTAGACAGGTCAGTTCTAATCAGTTCCGAAAGTATAATTAAACAGGCAGCATATCCAGGAGCCTGTAAAAGACTGAGTTTATAACAAATGTAAATAGAAGCTAAACTAAAAAAAAACTTCCTGGGACAAGAGATATGTCCCTGGTGTCCTGGACAATTTACCCTTTAGCAACATAAATACCACTTTGGTTCTTCTCTGAAAATAGGCAATATCTTGTGGGGACTACCTTGTCAACATAAACAATGCATGTTTTTTTTTTTTAACTTTACTAGACATTACTTTACTTTGATATATTTTGGCCAGGTTGAAGTTGATGGTGAGAAATTCACTGGTACAGGACCAGATAAGAAAACTGCAAAGGAAAATGCTGCAATGGCAGCACTTGAATCTCAATTTCCATGTGGTAACAGAACACCTGCTAAGTCAAAAAAGAAGAAAATGCCTGATGACATATTACCTGCTAAGGCAAAGAAGGAAGAAATGTTTGTTGACCTCTCACCTGCTAAGGCAAAGAAGGAAGAAATGTTTGTTGACCTCTCACCAAAAGAAGGAAGAAATGTTTGTTGACCTCTCACCCGCTAAGGCAAAGAAGGAAGAAATGTTTGTTGACCTCTCACCTGCTAAGGCAAAGAAGAAGGAAACGTGTGATGACGTATCATCTGCTAAGGCAAAGTAAAACGAAATGCATGAGGACATAACACCTGGTAAGGCAAAGAAGAAGGAAATGTCTGATGATGTAACACCTGCTAAAGCAAAGAAAAAATGTCTTCCAAAAAGGAAAGAAAAGCAGAAACACAGGTAAGCTATTGTTTACTGTTTTATATTTCCATCAGATTGTTTTTTTTTACAATTTCCCTTTTTAAAGTGTCATCAGAGTATAAAACCTAATTATTGTTTTACTTGACCAAAACTGTATCTGAAAATGCTGCATGCAGTTATGAGACTGGCATGCAAACTTTACATATTTTTGTTGTTGTTTAGTTGTAGTATGAAGTGTATAACAGTGTGTACTTATACAGTTGTAGTCTGAAGTGTATAGTTGTATATCTGTATGAAATGTGTGGTTGTATAGCTGTATGAAGTGTGTCATTGTACAGTTGTATGAAGTGTGTAGTTGGATAGTTATAGTCTGAAGTGTATAGCTGTATAGTCATATGAAATGTGTGGTTGTATAGTTGTATGAAATCTGTGATTGTACAGTTGTATGAAATGTGTAGTTTTATAGTTGTAGTTTGAAGTGTATAGTTGTATAGCTATATGAAGTGTGTGGTTGTATAGTGGTATGAAGCGTGTGATTGTACAGTTATATGAAGTGTGTAGTTGTATAATTCTAGTCTGAGGAGTATAGTTGTAAAGTTGTATGAAGTGTGTTGTATAGTTGTATGAAGTGTGTAGTTGTATAGTTGTATGAAGTGTGTAGTTGTATGGCTGTATGAAGTGTGTAGTATATGCAAGTGGTGGTCTTGATTACTGTTAACTGTTGTAATTTACAAACAGCTGTAGATTATCAGCTGCAAAACCAGGTGAGAGATGCATGTTTTCCCAGAAACTGTAAAACACTAGTAAAATATTCTTTTTATGGTAGAGTTGGAAGCATGTTACTATATGAGAAGGAGAGAATATCCTTTCATAGTGCAGACAGCATATTGTTTTGCAGGCTGTGGAAAGCATATTTCTCAGCTGTCCAGAATTTTGCAGAACGTCCAGATTTTTGCCTCATATTTTTGGCCTATCCCTCATAACAGTTGTGTGTTTTTGGCACATCACTGAGGACTGAGGGTGCTAAATAATGTGAGACATTTGCATTTCAGACTTCATATCCTTCAGAAAATGCTTGCTAATCAAAACCCATTATTCTCTCAACTATGTAAACTTATAAGAGCAATATTTCAAATCTGTTGCTAAGTTTGGTAATTTGTTCCCATTATGTTTGACTGACTTGTGTAAGTCTACAACTGGCTTTATCCCGTCTTCTATTTCAATTTTTATTATTTTCTCAGTTTCTCCCATGCTGGCAATATGCATGTGCTCTGTAGGTTCTCTATAGATACTTACTAGGTTAATGATTTTTATTTTATATCTTGTCCAGAAATTAAAATACATGCTGTTGTATAAACACTGTGGTTATTTCAAGACTCTCTTGTGCATGTCTACAAGAGGAATGGAAGATGGGATAAAGGCAGTTGTAGACGTGCATAAGAGTTCACTTTTATATTATGTGCTGCACTAAGAAGACAGTAGAGTCAGGCCAAAGCTTTACTCAAGTGCATAACATGTACACATGAGATGTTGAATCTCAAATGGTATTATTGCCATAATGTTTATACAACCCCATGTATTTAAATTAGGTGTTCTATTTCTTTGGACACTGTCATTGGTGAAATAGCTATGATGTCACTGGCGTGTAAGATTTACTCAGCACATAACATGTGCACATAAGAAGTTTAATCACAAACAGGGTACTATGACCATGGTGTTTATACAGCAGCATACATTTTCATTTCTGAACAAGATATAAAATAAGGCATATTTATAGCTAAAAATATGGGGAACAGTTACACTGCACAGCAAAGGCAGAAACTTGGACACCTGCAGGGAAACCTACAAACACTGTGCAGCATCTAAAACAGCAACAAGGTATATTGAATTGAGTTAGACAGGTATGTCATGTTTCACATGCTTCATTAAGCCAACTCACATGCTTTTTACCTGTTCAGTTTTCACAGTGCAGTATTACCTAACATGATTCACCATCTGCATGTATTTTTGTATTTATGGCAGTGGGTGATAATGCTGGTTATGTTTGCATATCTTACCAGCTATTCCCTGTAGCCCCAAGGTGTCTGTGTTGCAGTATAGAACAACTTCTGCAGTCAGTAAAATAGAGGTAGTGTGTTAGCATAGGAATAGTAAGCTTCACTAACAGACACAATGATAAATATGACTCAGTCATAGTCCATGTGGGAGTAAATGACCTGAGGCGTACCTCCCTAGAGTATATGAGGAGAGACATCATAGAGCTCTCTGAATATGTGTCTCAGGCTGGTATGAACCTAGCAGTTAGCAGCATTTTACCTTCTCCAAGGATGATGCCACAATGCAAACAAAAGATGATTGACTTTAATAATTGGCTTAGTTTCTGGTGTCATTCTAAGGGGGGCAATATTTGTCAGCATTGAAGGAGATGGTCAACAGACCACACTGCTTTGCCAGGGATGGTCTGCAGCTCTTTTCTCTAGGCTTTCAAATATTAGCTAAAACATTGTCTTTCCCCGCAGCGCCTTTTTTAGGCAATGCCAAACTGAAAGTACTTCCGACATAGCAAATCAAAACAAAAAAATCTGAAGGTATTACTGCTCAATGCTAGGAGCCTAAACAAAAAAATCCACTCCCTGAAAGCTCTCTTTACCCTAGAGAATGCTGATGTCTTTGTGGTCTCTGAGACATGGTTTAAAGCCACAGACAACACACCAACAATGCAGGGTTATAATGCCTTCCACACATTTAGACCAGCTACTTCACAGGCAGGGACTAAAGGTGGAAGTGTCTCTTCTTCTCCTTCTTCTTCTTCTTCTTTCAGCTGCTCCCGTTAGGGGTCGCCACAGCAGATCAACTGTTTCCATTTTTTCCTGTCCTCTGCATCTTGCTCTGTCACACCAACCACCTGCATGTCCTCTCTCACCACATCCATAAACCTTATCTTAGGCCTTCCTCTTTTCCTGTTACCTGGCAGCTTCATCCTTAGCATCTTTTTCCCAATATACTCTGCATCCCTCCTCAGCACATGTCCAAACCAACATAATCTTGCCTCTCTGGCTTTGTCTCCAAACCTTCCAACCTGGGATGACCCTCTAATATACTTATTCCTAATCCTGTCCATCCTCGTCACACCCAGTGCAAATCTTAACATCTTCAACTCTGTCACGTCAAGCTCTGACTCCTGCCTTTTTGTCAGTGCCACTGTGTCCAACCCATATAACATAGCTGGTCTCGCTACCCTCTTGTAGACCTTCCCTTTCACTCTTACTGGTACTCGTCTGTCATAAATCACTCCTGACACTCTTCTCCACCCACTCCATCCTGCCTATTTACATCAAAAATAAATATACTTCAAGGCTGGTCAAACAGGACAATGTACTTGAGCTGCTCCATGTTCAAATCACCATAGGCAAAATCCAATACCACTTTCTTGCAAGCTATAAGTCCCCATCTATGACCCGGGAATCCCATACCATGTATTTAAACTTATTAGAAACACCAACCATCCAACCCAATACCATATTCATGGGTGACTTTAATTACCCCACTGTTAACTGGGAATTCTATACGACATCAAACGGACATGCACAGAGATTCCTGGATTTTGTAAACACAAACTCCCTGAAGCAGATAGTCAATACACCAACCAGGGCTGCAATCATACTGGATCTGGTCCACACTAATATGGGATAGTGCTGCACACACCCTACTGTAATGTCTTCCCTGGTAAGGGCAGACCACAAAATGGTTTCCTTTGAAGTAAAAATAAAACCTGGACCCCCAGCTAAACCGGGAATATTCAGGAACTATTCTAAGGCTAACCTCATGCTATTAAGTGAGAACCTGGTAAAATTTCAAGCCCCTATAAACCCTGAGAACACTTCTGCCTATGCAGAACTGATCACAGAAACCCTGTACAAGCATGTTGATAGCTGCATAGAGGCAGCTGTACCCACGAGGAAAAAGTACAGAACTAACTCAAAAAATGAGGCACCCTGGTGAAATCACAAAATCAATTGAATGTATAACAGGAGGAAGAAAATCATGGCAAAAATTAGGAGGTGCAGCACACAGCAAGATAAAAGCACTCTCATTATGCTAAACAAACAACTCAGAGGACAAATGAAGTCTACCAAAGCCAAATTTGAGGTAAGTTTGGACTCCCAGGCCAAGGACAACCACAAAGCATTCTTTAGCTATGTTCACAACCTCAAAGATATTACGCAATTGTGTGCAGAGCTCATTTTAAATGGAGCCACCTATACTGAGCCAGAAGATATAGCAAACCTCCTGGCTGATAAATTCAGTTCCAACTTTGCTCCTCTCTCCCCTTCAACCTTCCCTCAGGAAATATCATCAAATATAAATCCCCCTACTATCACTAGGGAACAGGTCCTTAATGTTGTGTCTTTCGGCTTTTCCTGGTTAGGGGTCTCCACAGCGGAACTCCGGTCTGCTAATGATTGGTAGTTGATTTTTACTTGCTGAGTTACCTGCCCTGATGCACAACCTTCAACGAATGTATGCCCATTCACGCATGTCTCCATGCAGAAGACGCTCTAGCTGAAAATCGAACCGGACAGCGTCTTGCTGTGAGGCAACAATGCTACCGCAGCACCACCAGGTCCTTAATGCTCTCTCTAAAACTAAGAACACTGCATCAATTATTTTTTATTTGTTTAACATTTCTTTACCAGGATAGTCTGACTGGACACCAGGTGTCCATTTTCAGTGAAATCCTGGGGAGAAAAGCTCCACAAGGTTACAGAGTGATTTAGTAAGATAGTTAACAAAATTTAACACTGTTTATCGGTTTACCTTTACATGTGCGTATTGCACAAGGGCGAACAGCAATTTTCCGAAAGGCAGTTTGCAAAGGCCAAACAGAAAAAGGTTCGAATGTGCAATGAGCAAATGCACAGTGAGATTCGCTCATTGCACTTTCGACATTCTGGGGCAGGTTACACTATAGTGAGGATCAGGAAATGGTTCCTTTCCCCTCTGTAGTGTGATCTCGGAGTTAGAATAATAAAGTAGGGGGTGTGGGGGGGCGCAGGGGATCTTGCCCCCCTGCATTACACTTTATCTAATTATTTTTTCGAGCATGTACAACTGTCGCTGTTTCAAGTTTCATGGTTACTATTCGCTCATATGAGCAATCGCACCACTGTGTTTCATTGTTATGAAGGTAAACCCTGTTTATCAATAGCTAAAAAAAATAACAATAGTTTAAAAAGTTGACAAGTTGTTTAGAAGAAACTTGATCTCAAAACATTTGTAGGTGAATATTATAAGTACAGTATATATACAATTGACTTCATAGAAATAAAAGTATACTGGATATTTACACTGTGTTCAATTTGCTTAGGTAGAGTATAAGACTGTGGAAATGTGTTCTACAGGTTGTGTATAAGTAATAGGCTGGAAGAGGTGGGTTCAGGGAGGGTCATTGCCATTACATAGATGGTTTTCATAAAGATGTGATTTAAGGAGTTTGTTGAATGTGGTAGTCTGATTTTGTAGCCTGAGGCACATCTGGGCTCAATGGGCCCAGACAATATCCCAGGATGCCTTCTAAATAGCATGAAACATGACCTATTAGGGCCTCTGGAATTACTACTCAACTGTGGCCTCCAAACAGGCTTTGTGCCTCATAAATGGAGAAAGACAACAGTCAGCCCTCTGCACAAAGGTGGGCCATCTACAGACCCTGGGAACTACCGACCTATAAGTCTCACCAGTCTTATATGTAAAGCCATGGAAAGAATTATCATGGAGATGATCAACAGAGATATAGTAAACCTCCAGACACTGGACCTAACCCAGTTTGGTTTCATCAAGGGAAGATCATGCCTACTCAGCCTGGTGGGCTTCTTTGAGAAGGTCACCAAAGCAATGGATGAGAGCAGAATCATTCACACTGCCCATCTTGACCTAGCCAGGACATTTGACACAATACCCCACTTGGACATTTTTGAGAAACTCAAGAGGTTAGGTACAAACCCGTATGACACCCAGTGGATAGCCATCTGGCTCATAGACAGGACTCAGGAAGATAGAATTGGAGAGTCCACCTCTACAAAGAGGCCAGTGACAAGTGGGGTTCCTCAAGGATCAGTCCTTAGACTGTCTTTCTTGGCATTTACTTCTCAGAAGTTAAGCCAATGTCAGTGGTTTCTGGCTGACTAAATTTGCAGATGATTGCAAATTAGGAGCTGTCATTGAATCTCAAACTGACACAAATTTTCTCGAGAAGAGGCTGACACAGACAAACAACTGGTGTCAGAGTCATGGACTAAACTTAAATGCCAAGAAATGCTTAATAGTATACTTTGGGAAGTCATCCATCCCTGGTAACTATCATATTGTCAACACACCCCTTAGAGTTGACCCAGTAGTCAGGGACTTAGGGACACACATAGATAGTAATCTAGCCTTTCATCATAGGATCATAGGACGTTACTAGTTTAATGGCCCTAGGGCCCTTACAAGCCTAGCCAAGATATCCCCAAAAAAGAAACCTCAGTCAGCACCTGTCACCCCTGTCAATGTGGGACATAGGTGGAACGCCTGGGACAAATTTGTGGTTTCCCATCCACTCATCAAGGTTGCGCTTGAAGAGAGTCAGTGAGGTATTCTGTTTGACATGCATGGGAAGTCTATAACAGAGACAGGGCAGCCTCTGGGAGACAAACCTGTCTCTCCAGCAGGTTTTGTTGATGTCACATATTAGATTTAGGCCTATCGAGCGGATAAGGCATGAGGAGTTAGACTTACGGATATGGAGCATCTCTAGTATTGCAGGGTCTGATATTGCCTTGTAGGTGAGACACAGGTCTCCTCTGAGCAATCTGTATGATACCGAGTAGAGTGATAGTGATTTCAGCCTGTCCACATAGGACAGGTGTTGGAGACCATGGATTGTCTTTGTGAAGTATTTCTGTCACCTTTCCAGTTGGTGCAGGTGTTTGGAGAGGTACATACCAAACAGGGTGTTATACTCAATTATAGGTCTAATGAGGGAGGAGTACAGAGAGCTAATAACCTACTTTTTTTCTGGATGCAATCCCTTTACTTATGGGATGACCCAAGTAAAACGCTTGTGCCACATGATGGTCGAATGTGGGATTGTTGTCAACCTGAGTACTTAGGTCTCTCACCACAGCTTGAGTGCTTAGGGGGTTGCCATTGATGTGGTAATCAGCAGGGGCCATGTTTTTGCTGAATGGTATGATAATACTTTTTTGCATTTAACTTAATGTCGTGACTTCAGCACCAGTTATTTGTAGCTGTAAGACCCTCTTGCAGCATATTAACATCATTTAGGGAGTCAATGACAGCACCAAACATACAGTCATCCACAAACTTGGTCAGCCACAGGCCCTTTGTCTTTGCCTGGTTCTCTGAGAAGTAGATCCCAAACAGTAGGGGTCCCAGGATAGATCCCTGGGGAACATCACTAGTGACAGTTCTGATGTCAGAGGTGGTGACACCTATTTTGACCTTGTGGCTCCTATGTGTCAGCCAGTTGGCCACCCATCTGAGAAGATAGGTATTAACACCAACTTGTGTTAGCTTTTCAATGATGCCCGAGTGGGGTATTGTGTCAAAGGCCTTGGCCAGGTCAAGGTAAGCTGTATGTACTGACTTTCCCTCATCCAGGGCCTTAATGACAGTTTCAAAGAAGTCAACTAAGTTCAATAGGCAAGATTGCCGCTGACAAATCCAAACTGGGTAAGGTCAAGTGCTTGGAGATTGCTTATGTCCTTGTTTATGAGATCCATAATAATACGCTCCATGGCTTTACAGATCAGGCTTGTCAAGCTAATGGGGTGATAGTTTCCTGGGTCAGTAGTGGCACCACCTTTGTGCAATGGGATGACAATGTCAGTTTTCCACTCTGCTGGAATGAAGCCTGTAATTAGGCTGTGGTTAAACAGGGTTCTCATGTGTCTACAGTGGTGAGGAAATCGTTCTATGTTCCACAACATATAAACAAAGGTATGGCATCTAACTCCAAGGAAGTCATTGTTCCACTGTATTTGGCATTCATCAGACCTATCATTGAGTACAATGTCCCCTTTGGTAGGTACCTAACTGGGCATGTTCAACAATTGGAACCTCCACAGAGGTTCCTCACTAAAAGAATACAAAGTGTAAGTAATATGTCATATGCAGACCACCTCAAGGCCCTATCCCTGTATTCTGTCTCCTACAGGCTTTTGAGTGGAGATCTATGCCTAACATACAGTACATTGTCAAACTCCACTCTGATGGACATCCTGCATATCCACAAAACAAACAGTACCAGAATTATCCTTTTAAAGACTTCAGCCTTGCCTGTGATATAAATAGGACCTGCTGGATAGATAGGTATGTATCTGAGAGACTACTCCATCTATGGAAGAGGCTCCCCATCTATGTGAAGCAGAGTTCCTCCCTAATCCAATTCAAGTGCAACTTGGACAATTGGATGGGAAACCGGAAATTCTTCCCTGGTTTGGTACCAATGTCTCTGATGCGAACAGTTAACCTGTAAATGGTTCATCTCCCAGGCCCATGCTTACACTTATCAAGGGTATCAGAACTTGTCAGAGATTTGGGATGCATGGCTAGGCTTAAAAATGCCCTTGTGGTTGTTAGCATAAACACCTATGAGCCTATGAGCCTATGTGCTATACAGTCAGGATTTTGTGTTGGGAGGGACTGTAATTTGTCCATTGTTCTGTGGTCATTGGTATCTGTGATTCAGAAATATTTCTTTCACTCTGGCCATCACTATGGATTTATTGTTATTTTACATATATTTAAATTAGGTGTTCTCCTTATTCAGCTGCTCTCATTAGTGAGGCAGCCGTGATGTCAGTGGTGTGTGAGGGTTAGTATGTGTGGGTGTGAAGCAAGTTTTGCCTGCACAACAGTGCAGTAAGTAACTAAAGACACTGTGTACATACATGACAGGCTTACTTTGTACAACAGTGATCTGCTGTGCATAACATTAGTGCATAGTTCACTGTGGTGACATTGCCCAATCATTTTGTGTTGTAATCACAAGTGGACTCTCATTGTTTTGGCTGCACTACATATTACCGCTCACAATACATGTGTTTATAGATTGCAGTTGCTCATATCATTTGCATACCTCCTTCCTAGTTGCACTTCTCTGGGTACACCACTGAGTATTTTCTGCTCCATAGTATTTCAGAAGGATTACGAATTGTCTAGTTATCTGCATGTAGGTATAGTCACTAGCTATACAAAGCTAATTACACTGTTTATGAAGGCCATCCCTGATTTCCTGTACAGTGATCAAAAAGTTGATATTTAGGTATTTAATTGCTTTGAAATGTACTTTAATTTGTATCAGGATGTCAGATGGTGCACTTTTAATATTACTATCTTTTCACAAGTATTGCTCTATTACTATATTTGACTTATGTTTCCATTATTTACACCTTATCCATGTGCCTTCCTTTTCAGAGTCTCTGGGCACTTTCAATCAGTATGAAGTACTTATGGATATCACTGATGCTGCAGAAACTTATGATTTCATCACCAACAATCAGGGCAAAGTGGAACTGGACAGAGACAGCAGCACAGGTTCCTAAGAATCCACTGATTTTATCCCATGTAACCAGTCCAAGGCCAATGTGGGCAGAGAGAACAGCACCACTGTCTCAGATGCTGAAGACATCACTCCCTGCATTGAGGACAACGCTGATGTGGGCAGTGAGGAAAGCATCACAATCCCAGTTGTTGAAAATCTCATCTCCTGCAATGAAGACAAGGCTGATGTGGGTAGTGAGAGAAACTTCACTGTCCCAGATGCTGAATACCTCATCCCTTGCACTCAGGACATGGCCAATGCTGGCAGTAAAAGAAGTAGCACTGTTCTAGATACTGAAGATCTTTTCCTTTGTAGTCAGGACAAGGCCAATGTGCACAGTGAGAAAAGTATCACTGTCCAAAATGCTGAAGACCTCATCTCCTGCACTCAAGACAAGGCCAGTGTGGAAAGTGAGAGAAGTAACACTATCCCAGATGATGAAGACCTCTGCCTTTGCAATTAGGACAAGGCCAATGTGGGCAATGACACAAACACAACTGTGCATGATACAGAAGAGCTCATACACTGCTCTCAGGATAAAACCAACATGGGCAATGAGAGAAGCCTTTCTGTCCCACATACTGAAGACATCATCCTCTGCAGTCAGGACAAGGCCAACATGGGCCGTGAAAGAAGCATTACTGTCCCAGATGCTGAAGACCTCTTCCCTTACAGTCAGAACAAGGCTGATGTGGGCTGTGAGAGAAGCATCACTGTCCTAGATGTTGAAGACCCCATTCCCTGCAGTCAAGACAAGGCCGATGTGGGCAGTGAGAGAACCATCACTGTCCCAGATATTGAAGACCTCTTCTCTTGCAATCAGGACAAGGCCAACATGGGCAGTGATACAAACACCACTGTACCTGACACAACAGAACTCATAAACTGAAGAAAAACCACGAAAAGCTGAAACACAGCAACACTTTATTCCGGTACCTCGGCAAAAATGCCTTCAAAGGAATAAATAACAATCACAAGTTTCATCTATTTATACTGTGCAAAAGGCAATTAATCAATTGACATAATTTAATTACAGGAAATTACCACACATTACTTCAAATTACAAAAGACTTCAAAAGACATTCCCAATACCAAAAGAAGTAAATGAACTATTCCATCTAAATGCATATATAAATATATATAAGACGTCTAAATATTTATAAAATAGATAACTAGTTACACCTTAAACTTTTCAAGACATTAAAGACATCAAATTATTAAATGGTAAGGTTAACTTCCAAATTCAAACCCCTGGGTTTCAAAGTGCCAAATTTTAAAATGAATTCACTTTCCAACTTTAATAAGTTTTGTAAATAGTTTGAGCCATTCCTAAATTTTGGTTTGGCTAAAGCACAAAAGGTTAATGAATCCATATTTCCTCTGTGAACTGTATTGAAATGTTCTGAAATGGGACTATCCAATCTAACATTACGTATATCGCCCATGTGTTCTAACACACGTATTTTAAGTTGGCGTTTTGTTTGACCAATATAATACTTGGGTGGTTCACAACCACAACCAAGTATGTATACAACGCCACAAGATTTACAATTAAATTCATCATGGGCGACATATTTAACGCCATTAATTAAACTACCAGACAAATTTGTAACCCTTTGGCAAATTTTACATTTGCCACAGCTTGACATGCCATGTGGTAAAACAGTATTACCACAAAAATTAGTATTTCCAAACTTAAACCTCAAAATTTCTTTAAGATTTGGATATCTTCCATAAGAGAATGACACATGATCAGCAAATAAGTGACCTACTTCCTCATTATAACAAATGATGGGCCACAGGAAATCAACAATGTGCTTCAAATGTGATGAAAAGGGAGAAAATTTTGTAACAAGAAATATATTTTCATTTTTATTACACATAAGCTCATTAGAATTTTGATTTGAATTTAATTGTAAATCTTGTGGCGTTGTATACATACTTGGTTGTGGTTGTGAATATTTAGACGTCTTATATATATTTATATATGCATTTAGATGGAATAGTTCATTTACTTCTTTTGGTATTGGGAATGTCTTTTATTTATTTCTGCATCTGAAAGCCAAGAAAGTCAACTTCCTTTTTTTCTATAACAGGATGCATTTACAGTAACGCCTACAGCTATATGTTATCAATATCTAAGCTGAACATGTACAAAAATAACTGTTCTTGCAAGCAAGCCATATTATTTTGAAAACTGCTGTTTGGCCTTGCACATTTCCTTTCACTGTATACACAGTATATTGGGGAAAAGCATTTTAATTTACACAATATCTATCAATTCCCACTATTTTTATTTAAGGCCCATGAAAATTGTAAGACAATTTACAACAGAATATGATCTTCAGTACTTTGAATCCCTTGGTTTGTTGCAACATACAAATTCCTTGTATTCAATGCTATTTCTTTATACAATGTTGCATTGCCAACAGCTGTTACTTAATTAATACTTTTATTAACACAAATCTTATAATGATGATAAGAGCATTTAATGCGGAAATTATAGTACCTCACCATAGACACATAGCCATTATTACTTATCTATTTTTTAACTGTTTTTATGCTTTCTTAAACAAGTTGTCAGTCTTGCAGTTACACACAAGCATTTCAAAATCTTGTCAAGTTAACCCTTGCTTTACAAGGCAAAACATTGTATTAGAAACAAGCATATTTCTTTTGCACTGCATAATTTTATTATTGCTTTGGGAAAAGAATATTTAAAAAAAAGCAATTTACAGGAAAATGTGATCATCTGTACTTAACAGCCTTTCTTTATTGTTAACAGTTACCTGTTTGACAGTTTTATAACACATTTGCTCTGTTATATCTGACTTAACTTTCCATATTGCCTTAGTGGCACTATACCAGTGAAAAATTCAGTTTCTGAAATAACACCATTTTCTATGTCCAGCTGTTTGAAAATCGTTTCCTATTTTTTTTTTTTTATCATGAACCTCCCTCTTTTTCTTGTGATTTTTTACCATGTCCTCTGGTAATGTGTGAGTAATTTCCATTATTGCAATTGTATACTCTATGTAACAGAATTTCTTCTTTTTCATATCTTCCTTAAAAGAAGTATTATGTGTTAACTCCCATGCTATTTTTATTTTATACTCAAGCTTTTTTACATGACCATAGTTCTTTTTAAAACAGAGTTTCCCTTTTCCTATTTTTATCAACTGTAAATGTTTTTTTTATGGCTGATTGTTTTACAACTCTACTTTTATAAGATTTTTTAAACATAAAACCTATATGTATAACCTCTACAGGGACTACATGTCATGGCATTTTTCCCTCTGTAAGGCATGTGGCTAAAAAAAACCCAACAATTTGACTTGTCACATGCCTTTGCAAACAAATTTTGTATGTCCTAAATATATTGAAATCAAGTATCTGATCATGATGTCCCTGTTCTCGTGATTTATTATATCCGAGTATCTTTCCCCATTTTTTCTTTGCAACTGTTTTAGATTGCCTTGTCTTGTTCATAGATTGCTATTATAGAAACAAATTTAAACGTTTGTAAGACTGTAAACAGACTGTTACTGTACTGATACTGTTTTATTGTTATTAACTTGCACTGATTTTTATGAACCAACATGGTGTGCTGCTTTTGCTTGGATTTTTATTAGTTGAAAAATGCTATTCGTAATGACTCTGTACTTTACTACCTGTATGTATTGCTGTGTATTATTACCCGGATGGCAGTTACACCAGTTTGACTAATGATGTTTTTGCTGTACTAGTTTGTTTATAAGACTGTTTGCTGTTATATTTCATGTAATACATTCTTTTGAAAATATGACATTACAGTCACTGTTTTTTATCAATATTGATCCTGTTTGCTGTATGCATAAACTGCCTTTGGAGACATACTGCACTTTTAATTTGGGGGGGGGGTGACCCTCTCGTTACTATAGAACCTTTTGTCATTTAGGATTTGTCATAGGTACTACCTTAAATGTCACTCAATTTCCAGATGTAGACGTGGACTTACATACCCAACATTTAATTGCATTGTTTAGTTTTGCATATACCATTTGCACTACTGTAAATGTATTTAATGTATTTGTATTAACTTTAACTTTACATTGAATCTGTATTAACTTTAACTTTATGTCTATATGGCTGTAGGTTATTTGTGTATTTATTCTGAAACCATCCTGGCTTATCAAACCAGTAAATTAATTAACATTGAGTTTTGTATACTAACATCGTCTTCCATTGCTTTAAAAGATCCCTGTACTTTGCTGCCAACTGATAACCTGCATTTTGTTAATTTATTGCTTTAATGCCTGTTGTCTGCCATGATTTGGCATTTCATAGGGTATACTTTCTTTTTATGTATCCCTCTGTGTTTGTTCTTGTGACTGATTGTTCCTTAATGTATTTTTTATCTTGATTTCTTTCCCTATTTTGGGGTTTGAAGAAGCACTATTATCTGCACAGATACCCTTTTGTATTTGACTTTCCTTCCATTTTTTGTAATATGGACAATTCTGTTAATGTGACCTATTTTCTTACAAGTAAAACATATCACCTATTTTTCTGAACTTTGTTGTGCATCTGTCTGTAACCCTGGTGGAGCAGAAGCTGCTTGTGTTCCCCTTGTGTTTGTTTAATATCAGACCATGTATTACATCCCCTTCCTTTCACCATGTAGTCTACAAGCTGTTTGTGTACAGTTTATATGTGCATCTGCAAGACTGCATACTTTTTTTAAAACTGTCTACCACTCTGACTTAATCTCTGAGTTTGTATCTGTCTGTTAGGCTGAAACTGATTTTAAAGGTGCATCTGCATTTTGCAGAATGTTATTAACTTTCTGATGGAATTGCTTTAACATAACATTTTGTATGGATTATAGGCATTTATACATTTACAAACACAACTGTTATGTAATGTCTGAACATCAAACATTTCAGATTTACATTTTATGTCTGACAGAAGGTTGAACCATGTAAATTTATATATACAATATGGGGGCACTGTAAAGTTAACTGTACTTGCATCCATTTCATAACTGTGAAGAAAGTATCGTAATTTATGCAGAAGACAAGCAGGTGATCAGGCTGAAGTTAATCTGGAAAAGGATGGTGTTTCTCTACAGACAAATTGTAGGTGGTCCGACGCAGGACAGATACAGAAGAGCTCATATGCTGCACTCAGGACAAAACCAACATGGGCACTGAGAGAAGCCTCTCTGTCTCACATACTGAAGACATCACCCTCTGCAGTCAGGAGAAGGCTGACATGGCCAGTAAGAGAAGCATGGCTGTCCCAGATGCTGAGGACCTCTTCCCTTCCAGTCAGAACAAGGCTAATGTGGATGGTGAGAGAAGCATCACTGTTCCAGATGTTGAAGATCCCCTGCCCTGCATTCAGGACAAGGCCGATGTGGGCAGTGAGAGAACCATCACTGTCCCAGATACTGAAGACCTCTTCCCTTGCAGTTAGGACAAGGTCAGCATGGGCAATGACACAAACACCATTGTGCATGATATGTAAGAGCTCATACACTGCACTCAGGACAAAACTGACATGGGCACTGAGAGAAGCCTCTCTGTCTCACATACTGAAGACATCATCCTCTGTTGTCAGGACAAGGCTGGCACTGACAGTGAGAGAAGCATTGCTGTCCCAGATGTTGAAGATCTCTTCCCTTGCAGTCAGGACAAGGACAATGTGGGATATGATACAATCACCACTGTACCTGATACAGAAGAACACTTACCTTACACTCAGGACAAGCCCGATGTTGGCAGTGAGAGAAGTATCACTGTCCCAGCTGTTGAAGATTCCATTCCATGCGATCAGGACAGGGTAGACATTGGTGGTGAGAGAATTACCTCTGTCCCAGAAACTGATGTTTTGGTCTGCCACACACAAATCAAAGTGGTTAAAGATAGTGGCAGATGTACAGCTGACCCATTGGATAGAGCATCCATATTTAAGAAATTTCATTTTCATTTGAAAACAATTTGTGTTGCTGTTTGCAAATTTTTTGCTGAACTGAACTGCTTTTCTAGTAATGTTGATGTAATTAATTAAAAATAAGAAAAAGAGCAAGTAAATCCAAATAGCTAGAAATGTTCAAGAACTCAAAAAAGCAATGTATAACAAATAAAACAATTCAGAACATTACATCACTTCCTGTTATGTCTTAATTTTAGAACTGGCTTTTATACTAACATACCTACTCACTCCAGGATCCTTGTAAGCACAAAGGAAGTTTTATCCATCTATATTGTGCATTTTTTGGTTTCTAAAGCTATATTAGCACCCCTGAATTTTTTACAAGTGACCTATAAAATCAAATAGTTAATTGAAACAATTAGCATATGACTTAATAATTTATTTGTTAAATATCTTTATGGTTCCTATAATAGATTTTATTTATTTATTCATTTATTTATGTAATGCTGATGAAATAAAACAGACAGACCTAACAGCAAATGAAAGATAATGTGCCAAGCCAAATATAAGTGTGTGTGACTGTGTTTGTATCTGTGTCTGTGCAGTAGGATGACTAACCTACCTCAGTGTAGCACAGTATTTTTTTTTCTTGTATGGGGATGCCCAGAAATTTTTTTATGATTCAAAGGAGGCTCAAGGACTTATTTTTGGTTCGAATGGAGCTCATTGTGATGGAATCTGGTAACCAGTGATTTAGATCAGAGCTAGTGTGTGACAGTGTGCTTACACAGAGTGGCAGACAGCACACCCAAGGCTAAGCCCAAATCCTGCAAGCATTGTAACCTCTTTCTGTAGAGATAACCCAAACTTAAAACACACACACACACACACACACACACACACACACACACACACACACACACACACACACACACACACATGCACACAAACACGCACACAAACAGACACATACACACACATATATACACACACACACACACACACACACACACACACACACACACACACACACACACACACACACACACACACGCACACACACACACACAGACACATATTCCTAGTGTCACAATTGAATCCTCATGGGAAGCTTCTAGTTAAGCTGCTGAGCTTCTCTGATTACAAAGCTGTGCAGCAGAGAGCAGGTCAGGCAAGTCCATGTTCAGGAATGAAGAATCAGAAGAAGGTTATACTAAATTACATGGCAACCTTCTACCTAAGGAAAAAGAGACTTATCCTTTTCCAAAGCTAAATGATTTAGTTTCAAAATGTAACTAAAGTGTTGCTAGTTCTCCAGAATCTTGACCACCCTGTACTACCTGTGGTGATGACGCCTCTCTATTTGCAAGGGATTGGGCCAACCTAATAGGAGCACTGATCTGTCCTCAAATAATACAGCCAGTCTGTCTGCTAATGTTCTGTTCCCAGAAAATAAATAATGCCCCATCACTTATGTACCCAGTGGATGGCTTCAGTGAAATACAGGGATCTGAGTCTACAACACAGCAGGGACTAAGCTCATTACCGCATAAGTTGCACAACAAATAGGAAGCATTAATGATAATGAAGTCAGGAGTTTAGCATGCCAGGAGGATGACATTCTTCAAAGGTGGTCAGCTGAAAGCAGAGATGAATTGATCAATATTTAAACAAGAGAAGGAAATACAGATAGAAGCAGTATTAAGGAGCTGGACCACACTAAATACAGAAACACAGTGCCTTGCTCAGTGTCTCTTTCATCTATATGTGTATGAGAAGCTTTAGGATTGAGTTGGATTTGACATATGGGAGGCATTTGGATAATTACAAAGAGTTTATAAAATAACGTGCTACTACAGAAGGATGGTGAGATACAGAAAGTATGAAAGCTTAATCCCTTCATTGTGGGTCCCAATTCATCATTGTGTTTGGCAATATTCCCATTGTACTGAATACTGAAATTACTCTGAGAAATCTGCTCTTAATATAAAAAAGATCATCTATTTTTCTTTCTTTCTTTCTTTCTTTCTTTCTTTCTTTCTTTCTTTCTTTCTTTCTTTCTTTCTTTCTTTCTTTCTTTCTTTCCAGGGTGAACTGTTTTGTTGCATTAATTTAAGCATCACCAGGTAAAGAAAATACTGAAGCCATTCAACACTGCAATCCAGATAGAATGCACACTGACATGTGATCTGCATTATGATCATTACATGCTATTATGACCTAACAGCACCAATAGTAAGCGTAGCTGAGCTATTTCTAACTTTGGAGACAGTTTGAATAAATCAGGAGCTGATTTGCATGAACAGTTTGAGTTCAACAGAATTTTCTCATTCTACTTCAGAAATACATATAGAAAGGAGGTTATGTGCATGGGGTGGAAGGGATAGTCTATGTGGAAAAATAATTGATTACCAATTTTCCCACACTTTGTGTCACTCAATCTCAATTAAACAACTATCTGGAAACTAAATGCTTGTACGTGTGTGTGTGTGTGTGTGTGTGTGTGTGTGTGTGTGTGTGTGTGTGTGTGTAAAACACTCTCTCTAGTCAAATCAGACCATAAATCAGTCACATTCACTATAATACTGAAGCAGGAAGCATTTTCAGCTCCAATAACTCATTATTTAGAGATTATGCCAAAGCAAATCTATTAAAACTGAATGAGAGTATGAAAAATTCAGTTTTCCTTTCCACCCTGAGGACCTTTTTACAAATATGGAATGCTTCGCCACCAAATTCTATGACTATGTAAATAACTGCATAGAAACATCTGTTCTTCTCCAAAATAAATACATCAAGTTTATGAATAAACCCATATGGTGAAACTCTAATACAAACAGGCTCTATGATAAAAGAAAAAAGCTTATTGCACATAAAAACAAATCTAATTCTGCACATGCCAAAAGCTCCTGCTAAGGCTAATAGAGAACTTTGGACCCTGAATAAATCAACCAAAGCTAGATATGAGTTGAGAATAGCAACACATACATACTACAGTTCTACAGAGTTGGGTGACCAGCCACTGCTCTACTATTTTCATCAGAACAATCCAAGGCATCTGTTTCCATGTAGCGCACCTTTGCACAGCACTATGCAGTAGAGGTAACCATTGGTGGTTATAGACCAAAAAGCTAAAGTAGATGTATTTTCCCTTAGAAGTTGCCCATGCTTATATTCTACTAGTTACTTGGATAAATGCTGTTGATAGACTCATGGAATATAAAGGGGTTGCAAAATAATGAAAAAAGGAATTTAGTTTTACATCTAATCCAAAAATCTTCATTTGATATTACTCTTATCCAGGAAACGCACATGACTATGGCTCAATGGTCAAACGATGTTAAAAAGAAATGGATAAAACAGATTGTAATGGCTGGGGATAGCACAATATCCAAGGGGGTAGCAATAATAGTTAAAAAATCTTTTAAAGGATCAATAATAACTTCTGGTTGGGACCCAAATGGGAGATGGTGCTATCTAACCTGTTCTATACCATCCTGTAAAAAAGAAATACTTATATTAAATGTTTATGGCCACTGTATACACCAATCTTTGTTCCTTTATGAAATCATCTCGCTCATTGAAAAATTTAACAATCATCTTCTGATCCTGGTGGGGGACTGGAATACTACAATCAGACCAGATTTAGACAGAACCTGTAAAACCAATAAACAACCTCTAATTATTACTAATACTATAAGAGATATGATGGAAGTCTACAACTTGTTTGATCCTTTTGAACTTTTTAGGAATGTCCCTAACATTAGTAACTACATATTCTTCTCTGCCTTCCACAAATCCTGGTCCAGGATAGATTTCTTTTTAATATTTTTTTTGCCTCCTATGATATAATATACAGTAGTGACCCCAGAACTATTTCTAATCATGCCAAAATTAATCTACATTTAAATACTTGTAAGCATAACCATTCGAATTCCATCCCTATAAATTGGTCTCTTAATCCAAATCTCCTGAACAACATGATTATCCATAGAGAAATTCAAGAATTTCTGTCCCAGATATTTGCCTCTTTTGATATGTCTGATATGCCTATAGATGTTCAATGGGCGGCTGCCAAAGTTACTTTAAGGGATACCCTTATTCAAAAATCCTCCCTAATTAAAAAAACAATCTAACTCCCGTACTTTGGTGTTAGAAACAGAACTAAAAAAAATAGAATTAGAACTCCAAACTAAGTTCTCTCCCGACATTGAGAAACGAAGATCCACCATTCAAAAGCAACTCCATGAACTACACCTCAACTAATACTCACTTATGGAATCTAGACTTATTCATTAGTATGTGAATGGGCACAAACGCCTTCGAAAATTCTCACAAGGATTATAAATATCAGACCCCCTCCTACTAAAATAAATCATATTATTTAAAAGAGTCGAAATAGCATAAAAAACCTTTTAATTGCCGCTTTCGTCCAGAGACTTCATCAGAATACACACCATAACAACTACAGACATTATATACTTTACCTCAAAAGTAATAAAACAATTAAACAATCAATCAATTAGTAAAACTATAATAATTGTAGTTTGAATAAACAAATTCCATAGTTAATTAATTAAAAAATGTAGACAAACCCACAGAGTGCTTATCAATACTAAGTCTAGAACCTTTTAAAAAACATTTGATGTTAGTTGCTTCATTTAAGCCGGGGAATCTATCTGCTTTTAACTTAACCTGCCATAATGTTTCCCTTTGTTCAACAAAATTCCTGAAGTCCCCCCCTCTGAGGTCCGATTAGACAACCTCGACAACAGTAAATAAAAACTTTTTTAAAATTTGTACAAACAAGGGAATGCTTAAATAGAGCACTATTTACATCATGTATTCTAATGTTATATACATGTTCGCGAATACGAGCGTTAAGACACCTTGTAGTCATACCGACATAGAAGGCGGAACAGGTGCTACACAAAGCAATGTAAACAACCCCCTTAGTACAACAATCAACATATCCGGGAACAGTGAAAGTCTGATCAATACTATCAATAGCAATAACTGGACCTTTAGCTATATACCTGCACATGTTACAATTATTGCAGGTAAACATACCTTTACCTAGAATCATGTGGTTATCGTGTTTAAATTTGTTGAATTCAAGGGCTTTCTTGATATTATAATTATTTCTAAACACAAAACTTGGTTTGTTACCTAAGACCTTAAAGATATCAGAATTACCTTCTATGATCTTCCAGTTGTTTTCTAATATTTTTTTGATATTATTCCCATCCATACTCATATCTAAGGAACAAACCATATTGTCACAATTTTTAGATTTACCAAAGTTGTTACTAGAGGAGAAAATGTGACTAGGGTCAAATTTATCCAACAAGGCTGGGTAGTGTGATGTCCGTTTACTCAACACTTCCCTAATAGTATCATTCAGCAATTGCGGTGGATACCCCCTTTGATGAAACATGTTCCTAATGAATGCTAATTCGGCCAAAAGTTCGTTTTCATCTGATGTCATCCTACAGGCTCTAATGAACTGCCCCTTAGGAATGTTTCGAATAATGTGTCTAGGGTGTGCACTTGAAAAATGGACATAACTGTTTGTAAATGTCTCCTTGCGGTATATTTTGCTGTTAAATTTATTAACCCTAAAGTCCCACCATACGGTAATGTCCAAAAAATTAATTGATAAACCTGAACTTCCCAGGGTAAATTTTAGGAAACAGTCCATTTTATTAATTTCCACAAGAAATTGATCGACTGTCATTTGATTTCCTTCAATAATAAAGATTAAATCATCTACAAACCTCTGATAAAATAAAATCCGAAAATTAGATTTCAAAGAACTCAAAAAAGTAACTTCCCACCAAGTCATAACGAGGTTGGCATAAGAGGGTGCAGCTGGAGACCCCATAGCTACACCTCTCTTTTGCCTATAGTATTTGTCATTAAATAAAAAATAATTGTTTTGTAACATAATCTCAATAAATCTACAAATAGTAGAAATTTGTCCAACAGTATGCTGTCCGTTGTTGTGTAATATACTACGAATAGCGTCAACGCCTTCTTCGTGCGGAATACATGTGAATAAGGAAATGACATCTACAGTGAAAATAAAATGTTTATTGGGATCAAAGGCGTTAGTAGTAGCAAAATGATTCAAATTCGTAAGAAAATGCCAAGAGTCTTGAAGGAAAGATTCTTGCTTGGAAACTAAAGGACCTAAGGTGGCATAAAGAAAAAAACAAAGGTTAATTCATTCCTTTTTATATGAGGCATTAATGTCTAATGAAATAGACTTGGAAGTGTACGAATTTTGCGTCATCGAAAATCCAAGAATCGGAACACTATTTGGGGTTCCGAAAACACATAAAAATTGTTTCGACCCTCCATTTAGACCAATTGTGTCTGCCCCAAATTCTGTTACTGAAGGAATTTCCTTGATTTTAGACGCCACCTTAGGTCCTTTAGTTTCCAAGCAAGAATCTTTCCTTCAAGACTCTTGGCATTTTCTTACGAATTTGAATCATTTTGCTACTACTAACGCCTTTGATCCCAATAAACATTTTATTTTCACTGTAGATGTCATTTCCTTATTCACATGTATTCCGCACGAAGAAGGCATTGACGCTATTCGTAGTATATTACACAACAACGGACAGCATACTGTTGGACAAATTTCTACTATTTGTAGATTTATTGAGATTATGTTACAAAACAATTATTTTTTATTTAATGACAAATACTATAGGCAAAAGAGAGGTGTAGCTATGGGGTCTCCAGCTGCACCCTCTTATGCCAACCTCGTTATGACTTGGTGGGAAGTTACTTTTTTGAGTTCTTTGAAATCTAATTTTCGGATTTTATTTTATCAGAGGTTTGTAGATGATTTAATCTTTATTATTGAAGGAAATCAAACGACAGTCGATCAATTTCTTGTGGAAATTAATAAAATGGACTGTTTCCTAAAATTTACCCTGGGAAGTTCAGGTTTATCAATTAATTTTTTGGACATTACCGTATGGTGGGACTTTAGGGTTAATAAATTTAACAGCAAAATATACCGCAAGGAGACATTTACAAACAGTTATGTCCATTTTTCAAGTGCACACCCTAGACACATTATTCGAAACATTCCTAAGGGGCAGTTCATTAGAGCCTGTAGGATGACATCAGATGAAAATGAACTTTTGGCCGAATTAGCATTCATTAGGAACATGTTTCATCAAAGGGGGTATCCACCGCAATTGCTGAATGATACTATTAGGGAAGTGTTGAGTAAACGGACATCACACTACCCAGCCTTGTTGGATAAATTTGACCCTAGTCACATTTTCTCCTCTAGTAACAACTTTGGTAAATCTAAAAATTGTGACAATATGGTTTGTTCCTTAGATATGAGTATGGATGGGAATAATATCAAAAAAATATTAGAAAACAACTGGAAGATCATAGAAGGTAATTCTGATATCTTTAAGGTCTTAGGTAACAAACCAAGTTTTGTGTTTAGAAATAATTATAATATCAAGAAAGCCCTTGAATTCAACAAATTTAAACACGATAACCACATGATTCTAGGTAAAGGTATGTTTACCTGCAATAATTGTAACATGTGCAGGTATATAGCTAAAGGTCCAGTTATTGCTATTGATAGTATTGATCAGACTTTCACTGTTCCCGGATATGTTGATTGTTGTACTAAGGGGGTTGTTTACATTGCTTTGTGTAGCACCTGTTCCGCCTTCTATGTCGGTATGACTACAAGGCGTCTTAACGCTCGTATTCGCGAACATGTATATAACATTAGAATATATGATGTAAATAGTGCTCTATTTAAGCATTCCCTTGTTTGTACAAATTTTAAAAAGTTTTTATTTACTGTTGTCGAGGTTGTCAAATCGGACCTCAGAGGGGGGGACTTCAGGAATTTTGTTGAACAAAGGGAAACATTATGGCAGGTTAAGTTAAAAGCAGATAGATTCCCCGGCTTAAATGAAGCAACTAACATCAAATGTTTTTTAAAAGGTTCTAGACTTAGTATTGATAAGCACTCTGTGGGTTTGTCTACATTTTTTAATTAATTAACTATGGAATTTGTTTATTCAAACTACAATTATTATAGTTTTACTAATTGATTGATTGTTTAATTGTTTTATTACTTTTGAGGTAAAGTATATAATGTCTGTAGTTGTTATGGTGTGTATTCTGATGAAGTCTCTGGACGAAAGCGGCAATTAAAAGGTTTTTTACGCTATTTCTACTACTGTCAAGAGTATTTTTTGGTTTCCTGTTCCTGCCTTTGTTTTATTATTTAAAAGAGTCGATCATACTTCACAGATAAGGAAATCATTCAGGTCTTCCAGGAAGTATATGAGGAAATCTATGGCCCCCAAATACTTTAATCACCAGGCCTTCAAGACTCTTTCCTAAATGAGTTACATTTAACAAAAATAAGTAAAAATCACTTTAACTTACTTAAGGCACCTATAACCAGAAATGAAATCTTGATGGCCAGAAGCAAACTAAAGCCAGAGAAAGCTCCAGGTCCAAATGGTTACGTGTCAGAATTCTACAAATCCTTCAACCAAATGCTTGCCTACATTCTACTTAAAGTTTACAATCACATTATTCAATTCGGCATCACGGATCTATATCTTAATAATTCTAAGACCATTTTTATACCTAAATCTAATGACAACATTACTAGCACAAATGACTACCATCCAATTGCCTTAATTAACATCAATATAAAGATGTTATCCTCTATCGTAGCAAATAGACTAAAAAGCGTATTACCACATATTATGTCACAGGACCAGCTTGGTTTCATGAACAATAGGCATGTATTGGACAACACTTTAACCACTGAAGCCATAACATATATAACAAATCTCGACAAATCCCCCAAATATGCTCTTTCTGTTGATGCCCAAAAAGCTTTTGACCGGGTAAACTTAAAGTTCCTCTTTAAAACCCTGAAATATTTCTCCATCCCTGACGAATTTATCTAAATGGTTAAAACTCTCTACACTAAGGCTTCCACTTCCCTAAATATAAACAAAAAAAAAACTCCATGCCAATTCAGATTATTAACGGTACAAGACAGGGCTGTCCGCTCTCACCCTACCTTTTTAATATTTATCTTGAAGTTCTATTGTTAAATCTAAGTCAGAAAACATTCCACTGTTCAATTTACTTACATAAAATACAAGTGAAATACACTGCCTTTGCAGATGATTTAAACATCTATTTAGAACTTCCCCTCAACGGAACTTGTAAAAATTCTAAACTCTATAGACAAATTTTTGCAAATCTCAAATTATGCCATCAACCCAAACAAATCAATAATCTTTCCGCTAAATCCCCTCGGACACAAATAATTTTTCATTCCAGAAATATCAATCAAAGTTAACTATTCCCTAAAATATTTGGGTATAACCTTCGCTCACCCCCAACAAGAGCTAATAAAGTGTAATTTGTACAAAACTTGGACTAAAATCACTGAGGATCTCACAAGATGGAAGAGTTTAAATCTTTCTCTTCTCTCAAAAGCAGCTATTATAAAAATGAATATTCTTCCCAAACTTCTTTTCCACTTCTTCGCTCTTAACCAAAACATCCCGAACACTTTTTTTTCAAAAATAAATGTTACACTAGGAAAGTTTATATGGCACCCTAAAAATGTTAGAATCAGCTACAATACACTTATACTTCCCAAATATAGAGGAGGATTGGCCCTTCTGGACGTTCTGTCATATTACCATATAATTAATGCCAGTCGTATTATACACATTGCTAACTTTCAACAATCAAACAAGGACTGGAACCCCTTATGGATAAAAATGTACAATGCCCATATAAAAGCATCTAATCTCAATCCTAGAGCAATTCTCTTTCTTAACAATAAAACTCTTAAAAAGCATAAAATTCATCCTATATTAATAAAAAACATAAATGGGTTTCAAACACTGATAACTTCCCTTGGCTGGCGACACTCCCTAACGATGGCCCAACCAATTCATCTTAATCCAAATCTTAAATTGGGTAACAGCATACTAAATCTTGATAATTACCCTCTCATTAAGAGCTGTACAGTCGGGGACTTCTACTCAGTTAAAGACTTACCATTTAATGAAATCATGTCCTCTTTGGCAGTGACCAAGAAATACTATATAATAATTAAACAAATATATTACCTAATTTCTTTGATCACTGATACAAGGCCAGCTACCCCCACAGAGTACCATCTTTATCAGACTCTAATAACCCAACTTCTATCAAGGTCTAAAATGCTTTCCAAGGTTTAAAATCTAGTTGTTGTTGTGTCTTTCGGCTTTTCCCGGTTAGGGGTCGCCACAGCGGAACTCCGGTCTGCTAATGATTGGTAGTTGATTTTTACATGCCGAGTTACCAGCCCTGATGCACAACCTTCAATGAAGGTACACCCATTCACGCATGTCTCCACGTAGAAGACGTTCTAGCTGAGAATCGAACTGGACAGTGCCCTACTGTGAGGCGACAATGCTACCGCAGCACCACCACCGCCAAGGTTTAAAATCTAGTAATAAAAATAAAATACCAAGACAAGTTATTATTCTCTAAATATTGGGATGGAAAAAAACAAGGACATTATACTTAGCCAAAAGCTCGATGCGATTGATGCTACATAAAGTTAACCCCTTTCAAAAAACTAATTTATACCCAGTTCATGATAAACAATAACACATATCACACTCCAGCATTCCTAAATAAAATTAACCCAAATACTTTGCCTTTTTGTCCAACTTGCCGTAATTCTGTTGCAGATATACTCCACATTTTTGGTCCTGTAAAAATGTGTATAAACTCTGATGCTCCTTAAGAGCATGACTGGAGAAAATGGGTTACATGAAGTCAACCCTATCCTGGGAAATGGCACTTTTAAATATCTATCCAGGTTCATTTATACCTGAAATTAAATGCATCATAGTGACATTGTGCGTGATACTCAAAACTTACATTACCTTAAACTGGCTAGACAGAGCCAAAATGTCCTGGAAAGACTTCCAATCGATGGCTGTAAAATATGTTTTGGCAAGTAAACTAAAAACTACAAGCAAGAAAAAGTTAAGTTACTTTCAGAAATATTGGAATAACCTTCTAGATGTTCTTAATCAATATCATACTTAGGTTGTTCCCCTTTTCTCCTCCTATTATCTGTAATTTCTTCTCTTCATTATTTATCTCCAGCAAAACCCTTGAAAGACTACAATTATCGTGACCCTTTATGATATCTTTTCTTACATTTGTACAGGCAATATACTCTAGTTTCCTTACACTAACTCCCTATCACTTAGTGACAGTCGCTTGTATATATTGTATATAGTTATTTCAAGTAGGTTTTAGGAGTACTGATATACCTTCACACACCTGCATTAACAAATACCTCCCAGCAAATCCTGTCTATTAAAAGAAGCTAAATAATTCTTTTTGTTATATCAGTACTGAATGTACCTGTTCTTAGGCAGGATTTTATGAAGATTTTTCACATATCTGTTTTGAACCTATTTGCTTTGTGTGAATTATTGCTTTGTTTTTTGTATTTGTGTTTTTAAAAATGATAATAAAAATCAGATTGCAAAAAAAAAAAAAAAAAAAAAAAAGAAGTTGCCCATGCTGCAACTGAGAAGTCCCTTAAATTGTGCTTAGCTGCTTGGAAAACACCTCAAGTAGGTTTTCTACAGCATTTGCCACTTTAACTGAAATCTCCTAATCCCTAATAGTCTCATACCCCTTGAGAGCCCCATTAGTATAGACCGAGCATTGAGCTCCCAATTAAACCATATCCTTCCTCATTAAAGTAAGGAAACTGGCACCTAGTATTATGGATTGTCAGTTCTTCTCTGTTTCTCCTGCCAGCCTGATTGACATGGGTATCCTGAGGCAATATAGCAATTGCCTCATGTAACTGATAAACTCCTAAACCACTCAAGTTCAGTTTGTGAGAGATGCATATACACTAAGAATTTGGAATCCCTGCTCTCTTGTTCACGGAGCAGTGACACTGGACATGTTGTCATCCCACATACTAGACCTCTTGCAGAAACCACGCTTTCAACACATAAACCATCATATGGAGAGATACTCACCAGAAATTTACCTAAACACCAGAGACCTCCAAAATACAAACATGTTACACCTAATACAGTACCTGCAACACTCAATACACATAATACCACAAGCACAAGTATCTCACCAAACAAGCCCCTGAGACAAAACACATCTAAACCAAATTTTTTGGTCATCATAGACTCCATAGTGAGCTGCACATATATCCCACTCACTAGGTTGGACAAGATGAAGGTTACAGTCAGCTGTCTGTCGGGTGCCAGGATCTGCCAGATCATACATACTCAAGTCTCTTCACAACAAGTACCATTATGACTGCATCATAGTTCATGTTGGTGTGAATAACTTGAGGCATATCTCACTGGATTATATGAACAGAGGCATGACTGAGCTCTCTGAATATGTGTTTCAGGCAGGTATGACCTTAGCCTTGAACATCATACTGCCTTCACCTAAGATGATACCACAATATAAACAGAAAATGATTGACTTCAGCAAGTGGCTTAGGTTCTGGTGTCATTCTAAGGGGATCCAGTACCTGTCAGCCTTGGATGACATTGGAGAGAGACCACACTGCTTTGCCACAGATGGTCTTCATCTGTCACCTCTGGGATTTCGTTTACTGGTTAAAGGTCTTGCCTCCCCAATAGTGCATTTTTTAGGCAATGTCACAACAACAAAATTCCTGATGTAAAAATATCTTCAAAAAGCAACTGCAAGGTTATGCTGCTAATTTCTAGGAGTCTAAACCTAAAACTGCATCCATTGGGAGCAGCCCTCACCTTCAAAGCTGCTGACATTTGTGCAGTCACAGAGATTTGGTTTAAGGCCACGTTAAGCACCCTGGCCATAGTGGGTTATAATGCCTTCCACACATTCAAATCGCAAACTGAAAGTGCAAAAACTAAAGGAGGTGGAATATCAATATTCATCAAAGTAAATACACCTCTGGATTGGTTAAACAAAATGATTCTCTTGAACTAATTCAGGTCCAATTGACTGTAAGTAAGATCCCTCTCCAAGATATTGTCAGTTATAAGACCCCTTCCATGAACCAGGATACCCACACTGCATACTTGGATCTACTTGAATCTACTTGAATCACTCAAGATACAACCAAACACCATGATTTTAGGTGACTTTAGCTACCAATCCATAGACTGGGTAAATCATGTATGTACTAACACACTTGCCCAAAGGTTCTTGGACTTCATCCACTCTAATGCCCTGGACCAGTTGGTTGACACCCCCACAAGGGGCCCAAACATTCTGGATCTGGTGCTCACTAATATGGGTGATTGTTGCACCACCCCATGTGTGGAGCCCTCCCTAGTGAGGTCTGACCATAAATCAGTCTCATTAGAAGTAACAATAACATCTGGCCTCTCATTAGCAGCAAGTAGACTAAAAAACTTCTCCAAAGCTAATTACAACCTAATTCGTGACTGCATTAATAGTTTCATAGCTCCTGCCCTCACTGATGGCATGGACACCTATACTGGGAGCTACGCCAATGCTTTGTATAAGCATCTATAGAAATGTATTGACTCAGCCATACCTGATAGGACCAAAACAAGATTCTCAAGAAAGAACAAGCCTGCCCAGTGGACATTCACCATTAACAGGTTATACAATAAGAGAAATAAATTGCTGTCCAAGAGCAGGAAGGAATGGTCTCTGATTGGAAGCATTCCCTCCTCGGCATAAACAAGCAAATAACATACCTCATAAGGCATTCTGAAGCTAACTATGAATCCAAATTAGCCTCCTTTACAAAGGATAACCATAAGGCCTTCTTTAGCTACAGTATGTCAGAAACCTCAAAGACAAAACCCAGATCTGCTCATAACTGGTTGTTAATGGCATCACATATACTGAACTCACAGAAATAGCCAACCTGCTAGCTGACACGTTCAGTGAATACTTCTTCCTCTGCCCTTCCATGTATCCCCCAAAGCATCCCTACCACCTGCCCTCTACCTAGTATCTCCAAGGAGCAGGTCATAAATGCTCTCTCCAAAGCCAAAAACACAGACTGTATGGGACCCAATAATATCCCAGGCTGTGTTCTAAATGGATTAAAACAGGAGCTAGCTTCACCACAGGGTACTCTTTTTAACCACAGTATAAGCAGTGGTTTTGTACCTGCTGAATAGAAAACAGCAACTGTCATCCCGTTACATTCCTCACAGGTAGAAACCACAGTGTGAAAGTAGCTGACTCCAAGTCAGACTGCCAACCAGTCACAAGTGGAGTCCCACAGGGTTTGGTCCTGGGTCTTCTCCTGTTTGGTATCTACTTATATGAAGTCCAGGCCAACACGAAGGGACTCTGGCTGACAAAGTTCACAGATGATTGCAAGTTGGGAGCTATTATTAACTCCCCGAGTGATGTTGACATCCTACAGAAAGGCCTCACTGAGACCAACGACTGGTGTCAGAACCATGGCCTTAAGCTCAATGCCAAAAAATGTGTTCCCATCCCCTTTGGGAAAAACCCAGGTCCCATGAATTACCACATCGATGGTAGTCCACTGAACACAGAAGGTGTTATAAGAGATCTGGGAACACAGGTTGACAGCAACCTCTCTTTTGACCACCACATTGCCGCTGTGGTCAGAAAGTCCTTCTGTGTGGTACATCTCATTACTAAGGGTTTTGCATCCAGGAAGAAAGAGGTCAATGTCTCCCTCTACTCTTCCCTCATTAGACCAATCATTGAGTACAATGCCCCATTTGGCATGTACCTCACTAAACACCTGCAGCAACTGGAGAGGCTGCAAAAGTACCTCACAAAGAGGATCCTAGACCTTAAACTCAGAAAACTCCAACTATTCTCTGCCTCATATCGCCTACTTAGAGGTGATCTCTGCTTGACTTACAAAGCCATGTCTGACCCAGCTCTGTTAGAAATGCTGCATATAAAGAAATCCCAATCCCTCTCCACCACATGCTCCAGAGACTTCAACCTCATTACCACAATCAACAGAACATGATGGAGGGACAGGTTCATAACCCAGAGACTGCCCATGCTATGGCATAGACTTCCCATACATGTCAAGCATAGCACCTCACTGGCCCTCTTCAAGAGAAATCTTGATGAGTGGATGGGAAATAGAAAATTCACCCCAGGGATCACTCCAATGGCTTTACTCGACAGAGGCACTGGGAACTAAGGTCAGTTGGCATGATGCCAGGGTAATCCTATGGGCTACGATTGTAAAGGCTCCAGGGCCATTAGCCTAGTACACACCTATGAACCTATAAAGGAAGCACCTGTACTGGCCCTGGAAACTATAGACCCATAAGGCTGACCAGCCTAATCTGCAAGGCTATGGAAAAAATAATCATGGACCTTATCAACAAAGATATAGGAAACCTCCAAATGCTCGACCTGACCCAGTTTGGCTTGAACTCTCAGCCATCATTGATAAACTCACCCAGCTGAAGATCAACCCGTATATTGTCAGGTGGGTTGCAAACTGGCTCACCGATAGAAAGCACACAGACAAAATAGGTGACTCTACCTCCACCAGCAGACCCATAACCAGTGGTGTTCCACAGGGATCGGTGATGGGGTGCCTGTTGTTTGCAATCTACTTCTTGAATGTACAAACTAAATGGCTGACAAAGTTTGCTGATGATTGAAAACTGTGTGCAGTCATGGAGTCCCCAAATGATATCAACATCCTACAAGAGGGACTTACACAGACAAATGACAAATGCCAAAGTTATGAGCTAAAACTCAGTGCAAAAAAAATGCTTGTTCAGCAAGGGTGACCTCCCTGCAGATTACTACATTAATAACAACACCCTAAGCATGCAATCAGTGGTGAGAGATTTGGGCACACAGGATGACAGCAACCTTTCCTTTGACCACCCTGTTTCCACAGTGGTAAGAAAGGCTTTCTACATCACCCACCTCATAAGTAAAGGCATTGCATTCAGAACAAAACAGGTTATGACCCTCCTGTATGCCTCACTCATCAGGCCAATAATAGAGTACAATGCTGCCTTTGGTATGTACCTTACCAAGCGCTTGCAACAACTGGAAAGAGCTAAAAAGTTTCTTACAAAGAAAATTCAGGGTCTTCAGCATATGTGATATATTTACAGACTGAAATCACTGTAACTATTGTGTCTTACAAACTACTCACAGGCAACCTCTGCCTTGCATATAAAGTGATCTGAGATTCTGCCCTAATGGAAATACTGCACAATAATAAATCAAATGGTATAAGATGCACTCACTCTAGGGGACTAGTATGTGACATCAACAGGAATGGCTGAAGAGACAGATATGTCTCACAGAGCTTACCTCTCTTCTGGAACAAACTTCCAAATCAGGTGAAACAGAGCCCCTCTCTGACCGTATTTAAGCGTAATTTGGATGACTGGATGGGAAACTGCACATTCACCCTGGGATTTTCACCTGTGTCCCTCTTGGACAGGGGCAGTAGTTGTTGACTTAGTTCTGTTTAATACCTTGATATTTTTGGGAACAGGGGTTGCACTTGGCTGGGCTTGTAAAGGCCCTAGGGCCATTAGCCCAGTAACCTCCTATGATCCTATGAAAACAATCACAAAGCCTTTTTAAATATCTCACAAACCTCAAAAATAATGTTTTAAATTGCACCAAGCTTATGCTAAATGATATTACATACTCTAAGCCTGAAGACATAGCCAATCTTCTAACATATAAATTTAGCTTTAACTTCACCCCCTTGCCCAGGCCTCTTATCAGCATCCACACCTCCTACCCAAATCTTCCAGAAACAAGTCCTAAATGTACTATCCAATGCTAAAAACACTACCTCTATGTGGTTAGATAATATACCAAGATGCCTGTTGGTCAGCCAGAAGCATGATCTGCTAAACCCCTACAAAGGGTTTTCAATATTGGCCTCCAAATAGGGTTTGTAGCAATAGAATGGAGGACAGCAACAGTCATCCTCATTCAAAAAGGTGGGGTGTGACATCCCCCACTAAAATCTCAGGTCAGTAAATAAGAGCCTCAGTCTTCACCACTGACTCCAGTGAGGGAGCATCATGTGAAACATCAGAGCACAGGACATGCAATAGCAAAATTCCACAAGTTCCATCAAGAGCACAATAGTAACATGCTGTATTTTCCTGGGACTGGACTATATAGCTCTGTCCACCCCATATGTAATGCCTTATCAGACACTTCAGACCAATGTGTTCCAGTTTAAGACTGACTCACTAATTCTCAAAATAAACGTAAATCTCACACACTCAAACACTTATGGGAAGCCTGGCAGAGATTTCCAGTTGTGTCCCCCCCAATACAAATGGTAACACTAACAGCAGAGTAAGACCGGTCTACACACCCTTAAAAGGGTGATAAATTATTCAAAAATAAATATGGAAATAAATGATAGCTATGACCAAAAGCAGCCAGACATTCAAGGTGACCTGGGGAGTATCAAACAGGTATAAGCACTTTCTAAACTCTAAAGAATACACTGATTGTCCAACCACAATGTAAAGTAATACAAAATGTTAAATATTAAATAAAATGATTACAAGAATGTAAATCAATAACTTTCAATAAACATCAAAAATCAATCACCAGAAATATAAAATTAAACTGTAGCATATAAGTTCAGCATCTTAGAAAACCTCTATCTAAACAACTAAACAACTAAGCTTTCCTATTTTAACTAGAGAATACTGTCCCTGGTCTAATCTAAACCATAACAGCAAGGCAAAGGCAGGCTTACAGTCTTTTGGTGAGTTCTTTTTCCAGTTATCTTTTGCACAGCACTGTAACTGTACACTCTTAATTAACTGCTACACTTACAAACTGCTCAGCACTAACTGCTCTTCAACTGACTTCAACAGTTTCTTTTATATTCCAGGTTGACAGACTCAACTGTCTTATTTTAAAAATAACAGTCAGCAGTCTGAAAAAGTTCTTTTTACTGTCAATCAGCTGTTCAAATAATCACCTTGCAACGAGGAATAATCTAATGATATCACCCACTGTTCAGCTAATTCTCCACAGACAGTTTGTACTTTAGAATCTCCCTCACAAACATTTGCAGTTGGAAATGTATCAAAACACTGACAGATTATTTAAACATTTTGTATAAGCAGGGAGATATTCATCATTTAAAAATATTTACATTTTCACAATTAGACATGCTGGCACACAATATAAGATAATCTGAGAATATACACAAATCTGCTGCCAGACATGCTAACACAGATGACAGTGTTTTCATTTTCTTCATATGGGGCATCAAATGATATGGTCAATTAAAGTATTTTAAGGCTGTCCAGCCTCATCTGTAAGGTAATGGAATTAATAAACAAAGACATGTGCAACTTATAAACCATTGCCTCAAACCAGTTCGAGTTTGTTAAAGGCAGATCCTGCCTACTCAATGTGGTTGACCAAGAAGTTCACTGAAGCAATGGATGAGGGAAAACTGTTTACATCACATAGATGGACCTCAAAAAGGCATTCAATTCACCATTCAGGAATAGCTAAATATAAATCCTTATGTAACTCATTGGATAGTGAATTGGCTCACAGATAGTGGGTTTACCTCCTCCAAGAGACCTGTCACTAGTGAAGTACCCAAGTGCATGGTCCTCAGGCTACCTCTTTTTTGCATCTTCTTCTCAGAAGTCAAAGCAAATGCTGAGGGAATATAGATGACAACATTTGCTGATGACTATAAACTCTGTGCCATCATAAGCTTTCCAGAAGACACAAAGATCTTTCAAGAAGGACTGCCAAAATAGTTAGTGTCAAAACCACAGCCTAAAACTAAGCACCAAAAAGTGCATAATTGTATCATTCAGCAACAAGATATCCCCTTGAAACTATTATATTGACAACACTCCCCTGAAAATTGACCTAGTAGTAAGGGACCTGGAAACATAGTAGACAATGCACTATCATTCTATCACCATGTATTGAGTATTGTTAGAAACTATTTCTTTATAGCACAACTTATTAGCAAGGGCATGACATACAAATCCTGGCCAATCATTGAATATAATGCCCCATTTAACATGTTCCTGTCCAAGCTCCTGACTCTACTCAAGTGACCACAATATTTTCTCACCAAGAACATGAAAGGACTAAATCACAAAAGTTATTCTGACCACCTCAAAGCCCTGTCTTTCTTCTCAGTGTTTTACAGGCCGGTAAGGAGAGAGCTGTGCCTGTCATACAGAGCTTTAAAGACCCCATGCTTGCAGATCTTCTACAAATCCATAAGTCCAGTAGTGGCAGAAACCCTTGCTCTGGAGTCTTTGGTCTCTAGTGCAACTTAAATATAACATACTAGAAGGATAGCTATGTCTCACAGAAGATAACACTTCTCTGGATCCACCTACTTCTCCATGTGAAGCTAAGTATGTCTCTTACTTTATTCAAGTGTAATTTGGATGCATGGATACCAATATAATGTCAATGGTGAAAAAGGTGTACACTCATTTTTCATGCAGAAGTTTTAGGGTTCTATTCCTACACCAAGAAGCTGGATTACCAACACTGCAGTGCAGCATCATGAAGGTTCTGCATTCCTGAGTATGCCATCCTTCGGATGAGGTGTTAAACCGAGGCCCCATCTGTTTGAGCTGGTGGTAGCTCAGGTGGATGTAGAAGATTCCATGGCACCTATTGAAAAGAGAAAGGGGGGGGGGGTTCCCAGTACCCTGGCCAAATTTTCCCTAGTAGTATAAATGCCACTTCAGGTGTCCCTTGAAAAGAGGTTACTAGCCTAGTGGGACTAAACTGGTTAACAAAGAATAAATAAATAAAATAAACCATAAGTTCACCTTTTGTTTGGCACCCTTTTCTGTTATAGAAAGGGGCAACATATAAATACCTGCTCCAGGGTTATGGTTATTCATATTTATTATATAAAGGTTTCTCACACAATACTAAAGGGTTATACAAGGCTTCTGCAAAATACAGGTGCCTTGTTACTAAACTGCTTTGGGCTACAAACCCAAAGGGAATGTAGGGCCAGGCTGCTAAAGATTCTCAAAGATCAGTAGCCTAGTAAACACGTATAAACCTATAAAGATACGGTATTAAACCCCTATATAA